>NC_085141.1:332918539-333198539 GCF_024139115.2 Armigeres subalbatus
ACCGAAAATTTATACAGAAATTATACCGAAAATAAAATCAACAATGGAATTTTTGAAGGAGTTCCTAGATTAATTCCCAAAGATATCCAGAAAGAATTCCGATGGAAACTTCAAGATTTCCACTGGACATCCTGCAGGAGTTCCTTCGAAAATTCCTCCGGGAATTCTTCCAGGAGTTCAACTTGCAGATCCTCCAAGAATTCCTCCAGGATTTCCTCCGAGAATTATTCCGGTAGTTCTATCGGCAGTTCCTACGGGGACTCTCTGAAAATTCTTCCGGGAATTTCTCCAGAATTTCCTCCGGGAATTATACAGAAATCCCTCCAGAAGCTCCTCCGAGAATTTCTCTGGGAGCTCTTCAAGGAATTCTCCGGGAGGTCCTCTGATGATGATGATGGTCCTGCTACATACCCCTACAAAGGTTTCAGCTAGATGAGATTTGTCTATAAGATGAATTCTCCAAGATTTTTTTCCGAGAAGTCTTCTGGTAGATTCACTGGCAGTTCCTCCGGAGGTTCATTTAAAAAATCTCCCGGGAGTTTCTTTAGAAATTCCTCCGGGTATTCCACCAGTAGCTCTTCCAGGAGATCATTTAGGCTTTTTTCAGGAAATTAGCTGGAAATTCCTCCCGAAGTTCTTTCGATAGTTCTTCTGGGAGTTCCTCCGGGAGGTCCTCTAGGAATTCTTTTAGCAGTTTCTCCTGAAATTCCTCCGGGAGTTCTTACGGGAGCTCCTCCGGCAGTTCCTACGTGAATTCCTCCGGGAGATCCACCAGCAGTTTTTATGAGCATTTCTCCGGGAGTTTCACCGGCAGTTCCTTTGAGAAGGAACTTCCGGAGTAATTTCCGGAGGAACTCCCAGAGGAATTTCTGTAGGAATTCCCGGAGAAAGTTTCAGAGGAATTTTCGGAAGAACTGCCAGAGGAACTTCTAGATGAATTTATTGAAGAACTACAGAAAGAATTTCCGGAGGAAATCCTGGAGGAACTCTCGTAAGAACATCTGGATGAATTCCAGGACAAACTCCTGGAAGTATTCTTAAAGGACCTCCCGGAGGAGCTCCCAGAGAAATTTTCCGAGGAACTTCTGAAGGAATTTAAGAAAAATTCCCAAAGAAAGCCTTAATGAACTCCTGAAAGAAAGTCTGAATGAATTTCCGGAGGAACTACTAGTGGAACTCCCGGAGAAATTTTCAGAGGATCAGCCAATGGAATACCCGGATTTGAATTTCTAGAGGAACTTCCGAAATCCCATTGCCCTTGAAATACCTGCCAAATATCCTCAAAGAATCCCCTGTAAAGTTCCTGGAGAGATTACTAGAGGAACTTTTGGAAAAACTCCCGGAGGAACTCCCACAAGCACTTCCAGAGGATTTCCCACAAGGTAGTACTGAAATAATTATTGGAGAAGTTCGTGAAGGAATTCCTGGAGAACTATCAGAAGGAATTCCCGAAAAAATACCAGGAGGAATTAATGCAGAAATTACCAGATGAAATCCAGAAAGTATTCCCAGATGAATTGCTGTTCTTTGTTTGTTTTGAAGAAATTCCTGGAAGAACTCTTGGAAGATATCTTGGAGGAACTCTAACATTAATTTCCGAATGATATTCTGGAGTAAATTCCAAGTGAAGTCCGGAAAGAATTCTAGAATATGTCCGCGGAAAAAAATCTGGAGAAATTCCTAAAGGAAGAGAAAAATTTCCGGGGAAATACTTGGACGAATTCTTGGAGAAATTCCTAAAGAAGTTTCTAGCGGAATTCTTGAAGGATATTCTGAAATAATTGCGGAAAGAATTCCAAAATGTAATTCTAGAGGATTTCGCTATTGAATTTATTGAGGTATTCCCGGAAAAAGTCCTGGAAGTTAAGGCTACCTTACACCTCGGGAAAATTTTCCGCCGGATTTTGGTCCCCATCCATTTTAATTGGGGCCGGGATTTTGATTTTCCGTGCCCAAATTCCGAAAACATCGCATATGCAAAAATACATGGGGAAAAAATCCGCGGATCAAATTCCCGAGGTGTGAGGCTACCTTTATCCCGGAGGAATTTAAGGAAGAGTTCCTGGAGGAATGCCCGGAGCAGTTTTTTATAGATTAGCAGATGAAATTATGGAGCGAAATCGGAGGATTTCCGTCATAAATTACTGAAGAAACTTCTAGTGGAATTTTGGGAGGAAATTCCGTATGTATTCTTGGAGGAACTCTAGAATGCATTCCTGAAGGAAATGTTGCAGATTTTCCTGGAAGAATAGCCGAAGAAATGTCTTGAAGTAAAACTTGAAAGGAAGAAAAGAAATCTTGAAGAAACTTCCACATGAATTTCCTAAAACAAAATCAGTTGGGGGTTTCTAGATAAGGGGAAATTATAATTACAGGAGAAGGATTTTCAAACGATTTTCAGAGGAATTTGTGGATAATTTTCCGAAATTTAGAAGTTCCCAGGGGAGCTTCTAGAAGGATTTCTAGGAGAATTCTTGAGCCCGAAATGTTTCGAGTTGTTTTGAAATTTCATATAGTATGGATCCTGTTTTTTGGATTGAGTTTTTTGGGAATCTTTTGAATTTCAAAAACCTATTTCTGAATATGATTGGATCGTAAAGTGCACATGTTTAAGCGAATTAATTTCACTACCCGTTCAATCTTTCCACCATTTAGGGGGGGGCGACGGCCCCCCCCTGCCCCCCTCTGGCTACGCCCATGTCGCGATAAGCATGTGAGGCAAGATGCCAAGATCATGCTATAGGTGGCTGAGTACTAGGATATTTTTAAGTTAGATATCTTCTCGACATTATATAGATGATAGATGATTGTACGTGAAGCTCATAGATCACTTTATCAAAGTCTGGTGGTTGTACCAAGAGTCATACAAATAAGTGTGTTTTGAAAATATTATGCACTAGCAGACCCGACGAACTTCGTTTCGCCTAAAATTAATTTATTCTCTGCTTAGATCTTGAGTTATGCAGAAATGTCTGTTTCATTTGTATGGGAGCCCCCTTCCCAAAGAAGGGAGGGGTCTCGAACCATCTTAAGAACCTTCCCCGGCCCCAAAAACCTCTGCATACAAATTTTCACGCCGATCGGTTCAGTAGTTTCGGAGTCTATAAGGTTCAGACAGACAGAAATTCATTTTTATGTATATAGATTTAATGCATATAGCAGGAGTGTGATTTTTATCCCTAAATGATAATTCGCTATTAAAAGTGTTTGCCAATACCAATAATGGCACAATAAAATTAAAAGTGGATTAATTTTTGAATTGGCATTGAATTTCGGGTGAAAATCATCGCTACCATCAAATGGCTATATCTCAGTGGTTTTTCAACTGATTTGCTCAGGTTTTACCAATCTCTTAGGCAACCCTTCTAATTTCTGGTCATTACAAAAAAAAATCAGGATACATATCCATTTTAATCAAAAGCTCATTTGTCATAAGACGAGTTTGTGAAATCCCATTGAATTCCACCACTTAATTGTATCTTGACAGATGCGTGTTTCGACCTCAACAGTGGGGCCGTCTTCGGTGTCTCGTGCTTGACTCGACTTAGTCGACTTAGTCGAGTCAAGTACGAGACACTGAAGACGGCCTTACTGTTGAGGTCGAGGTACGTGTCTGTCAGGATGCAGTTGGGTGGTGGAATTCGTTGGGATTGTGCAAACTCGTCTTATGACAAGTGAAGACATTCCACTAAAAAGCTCAAAATAATTTTCTTAACAAAAGCTCATGTTATTATGTATCATACTGCCATCCGTA
The DNA here is from genome assembly GCF_024139115.2 of Armigeres subalbatus. Taxonomy (NCBI): domain Eukaryota; kingdom Metazoa; phylum Arthropoda; class Insecta; order Diptera; family Culicidae; genus Armigeres; species Armigeres subalbatus. The sequence continues at coordinate 332,922,294 of NC_085141.1, forward strand.
TTTTTGTTTCATCTTTTCAGAAATCAAGAAGTCTATTTTTTCAATCTGTGAACACGGAAGATGAAGAATTTTCCCCAATTTGAACTAGGGGTAATGACGGCTTTGGCAGATTTTGGTCTATTATTGGCAGGGGGTTTTTTATGACTGATTATGCTCAAATTTGGCCCAAACATTCTTTGCATATCAAAGAATATTGTGGCCAAATTTCATAAAATTCGGTCGACAAAACCCCCCGTGCCAATAATAGAACAAAACCTGCCAAAGCCGTCTGTTCCACTAGGATATTTCTTGACAAACTATCTCTGAATTTCTGAAGACAGGATGGATCTAAAACTACCTGGTGTTGAAGAAAGGTTCTCGTCCAGGACATGCGAATTGAAACTTGGTGAGAGAATTCCATTATATACATAGCAAATTATATTGATCAATACATTCACATACAAAAGAAAACCATCAGGGCACCCGATTGAAGCGATTTGGATAGGAAGAGTGGAATCGCCAACTTCCTGTTGTTAACATCTCGTGGATAAAGGGCGGGCTCTTCTCCCCATCTATTGGGTCAATCTGGGAAACGAGGGCTTGATTATATTATCGTATGTACGAACTTTCTTCTGGAAGGAGATTCTCTATTCATCCCGTGGATTCGCATAAGTGTTTCTGCTTATGGAACCACCCCACCCATTTTTGGCCCTTCATACAGGAGTTTGATGAAATACAAACAGTAATATAAGCATGATCAAATCGTTTGTCAAATATGACCAGTGCTATCGGCAGGTGCCTTGCTACAATAGATGGTAGTATCATCATCATCATCATCATCATACCGTCGGCCCTGGGGCCCCCTTCCGGCTAAATCCGGTCCTGGGGCTCAGCTATGGCCGTGAATAGGTGCTGCAGTAGAAAATGCCCAGGTGTGAGCGTCTCGAAAGGGCCCTCCTTAGCCTAGCGGTAAGATGCGCGGCCATAAAGTAAAACCATGCTGAGAATGGCTGGGTTCGATTCCCGGTGCCGGTCACGAAATTCGTATCATTGTCACTCATAACGAGGACCTGACAAATGGTACTTTGGCAGAAACCCGAGTAGCACACATGTTACTCATAGATCACAGTAACTTATATGTGACCAGATTCAGGCACAATTAGGTTACTGCAACCAGTTTAATTCGAGTTGTGCTGATTAGAAAGTGTAATTTGACCGAAAGGATATACGGCCAAAACTGTCGTTTGGCCCGAGCAGGGCATTTTACCGAAAATTTCGTTTGGGCAAATGGGTCATTGTTGTCATTGTTTGCGAGGTTCCATCTCCGTGAGATTCTAATTTGATTTTTTCTTTGGCATTTATCGGTGAACTCATTTGAACAAAGCTCAAAGTAGAAGGGAGCATTGAAAGTAATGAATTATAGAACCGAAAGGTATCGCAAGCGGCGACAAATACGCAATTTGGATTTAAGTGTGCAGATTACTTGTCATAAGACGAGTTTGTAGAATCCCATTTAATTCCACCAGTTAATTGTATGAGACTTCAAGTCGAGACATTGAAGACGACCTTACTCGTACTTTTCGCTTGCTTGCGATACCTTTCAGCTCTATTATTTTTTTTTAATTTTGATGCTCCCTTCTACTTTGAGCCTCGTTTATATGAGTTTGCCAACAAAAGCCAAAGTAAAATTAAAACATTTTGTTGTCATTGTCGACATGAGAAATGAAGAGTGAGAAATGAAAAGTGAGAAATGATTAGTGAGAGAAGAAGTCTTACTTCTCAACTCTCACTCCTCACTGTTCACTTCACATGTCTCCCTTTGCACTTTTAACTTCTCAGTCCTCATCTCTCACTTATCACTCTGCAATTCTCATTTCTTATTTCTCACTTCTCGATTGTCATTCACGATATATACGGTCCTGTTTGTCCATTCGGCCAAAACGCATTTTCTATTATATGAACTGTTCGGTAATATTTTCGATCATATGGCCTGTTTGGACAAATGTCATTTTCGGTCAAATGGTCCTTTTTGCCAAATGACCATTTCGACCAAACGACATTAACGTTCAAATGATCTATTTGACCAAATGACCCGTTCGGCCAAAGTACATTTTGGGCCAAATGGTTTTCGGCCAGATGAGACTCGGCCTAATCGTTTGTTCGGCCAAATAACTTCCGGCCTAGTGTCCTTTAGACCCATAGCTTTCAGCAGAAAGAGTGCTTTTCATGTACATGGCGGCGGCGTGAGCCGGTGTTGGTGAAAAAGTCAACTGCAAATATAATTAGAACTATATACATGGGTCGATTTTTAGGCAAATTTATATTTGCGCGTTTTTTCAGAGATTTCCACGGATTTTTATGCAGCTCTTCACGCGCTTTTAAACAAAAGGTAGGGTAGAGAACCATTTGGGCAGCACCCCCTATTCCCGTCAGCAACGTTCATTACTCGAGCGCATTACAACCGAATTACTTGTTTTGTGATATTAACGTTGCGGACGGGAATAGGCCCAAATGGTCCCGCTCCCTATGTTGTGCCTTATTTCGAAATTGAAAGCTTCATCCTTCGCGTTCCTATAGAGATTGAGAGGGTAAATATGTAAACATCGCGTGACATCTCCCATTGAAATTTAGGAATTGCAGCGCTGGAAATGATTTGATAATCAAATTCAAAAATTCATCGGCCTCATATAGTTAACATAATAATGATTTTGTTGATCTAGTTCAGCGGTTCTCACCTTTTTCTTCAAAGGTACCCCTCCGTGTTTTTGTATTCATTGAGGTACCCCCTATTTTAATAAGCGAACTCATAAGATTATCTTGAAATAGTGCTTTCCAACCTTTTGAGCATCTTGAAATGACTTTTCTGAACTTTTGAAAGTAGGCTTCTCTCTTGAAAAAATAATTCTGAGTACATCAAAAGGGAGTTTCCGAGGCTTTCAAAAAGATGCTTCCACATGATCAATCTTTCGAGCCTCTTGAAAGGAGGCTTTGAGGATCTTGAAATGACGTTGCTGAGCCGTTTGAAAGTACACTTCTTTAAAGAAGAATTCCCAGCCACTCGAAAGGTAAATTCCGAGCCTCTTGAAACTGGGCTTCCGACCCTTTTAAAAGAAGCTTCCGAACAACTCGTGATAGTTGGCTAAACGAATTCCGAGCCACTCGAACGGAGAATTCTGAGCCTCTCAAAAGGGGGCTTCCGAGCCGAGCCTTATGGTGGTTGTTAGATTTTCTAGCAATTCTGTATAAGAATCTACTAAAACCTGTATAAGATCTGGGCAGATGCGAAATTGTTAGATTCTTATACAAAAAAATGTAAGCGCTCAAACAAATATTGTTAGAAAAGCTTACAAAATTGTAAGATTCTTATACAATACTTGTATAAGAATCTAACAATTTTGCATATGCCCAGAGCTTATACATGTTTTGGTAGATTCTTATACAGAATTGTTAGAAAATCATTTCTGAGCCTTTTGAAAGTAGGCTCCTAAGCTTCTCGAAGGTTGAATTCCGACCCCCTCCAAAGGAAGTTTTCGAGCCACTTAAAAGGGGTCTGTCGAGCCTCTTGAAGGAGCCATTAACCATCTTAAAATTACTTTGCTGAGCCTTTTGAAAATAGGCTTCCAAGCTTCTTGAACGAATAATTGAACGAGCCCCTCGATTGAGTTTCCGAGCCACTTGAAAGTGGGCTCCTGGGTCTTTTGAAAGAGGGCTTCAAACCCTCAAGAATAAGGGGCTTTTGACCCTCTCAAAAAAAGGGGCATCTGAGCTTCTTGAACCACTTCAAAGAGGGCTGACTGAAAGAAGAATTCCGAGCACCTCGAAAGGAGGTTTCCGAGCCTCTTGAAAAGGTGCTTCCGTGCCGCATGGAAGGGGTTTTCGAGCCTCTTGAGAGTAGGCTTTTGAGCCTCTCGAATAGGGGACTTCCGAGCCTCCTGAAACTGGGTTTCCGACTATTAGAAAATAGGCTTCCTAACCACTTGTGGGGGTTGGCTGAAAGAACTCGGAGACCCTCGAAAGGAGGGTTCATAACCTCTTAAAAGGAGGATTTCGTTTCGAGCCTCATGAAAGGGCCTGAGAATTCTGAGCCCCTCGAAAGGAGGTTTCCATGTCTCTTGAAGGGGTCTTGAAAGGAAGCTGTTGAACCGAAACCTATGTCCTAGCGAAAAAAAAAACCTATGTCCTAGCCTTTAAATTTATTTTTTCATTTATCTTGCATGGAAGAAGGCTTTTGGCGTAGAAGAAGGCTCCCAAGAGGAAAAAAGAGCCTTTATGCTTCAAGGCATCTGAACCTTCAAATTTAATATTTTAGTTAAGAAGTATATTCTTAACATATTTCATAATTTTGTTTCGATTAAGTGGATTGTTTTTTAAAATTTTTTTGATCTTTTGTCCCACAGCTCTTAATACATTGTGTTGGCTGTGATGGACATGACTCGATATGTTTTGATTTACTTATTTCTATCCATATTATGAACAATACAAAGTCTTGGAATATAAATTTATACAACTATTAAAACTTTACCAATAGTTTTTTATTTATTAGAATCGTAATATGTCCGCCGTTACGCATTTTCGTCCGAGATACCCCCTGGGGTGAGCAAAGGTACCCTGGGGGTACATGTACCCCAGGTTGAGAACCGCTGATCTAGTTAAAGAAACATTAGGAAATTGGATTTGTTAGCGATTCCGACGTAGCAAGGCAAACCTTTTTTTTTGTCTTTATTAAGGAGACTTTCAGCCCGAGGCTGGCTCGTCTCCGGCAAGGCAAACGTTATCTGTAAACCTCCTTTATCAATATAGAGCGAAAAATATTAAAGATGGTTTGATTGTTATGAAAATTGCTCAAGGAATTCGTTTAGTCATTCCTCCAGGGTTTCCTGCTGAAGAAATTTCCGGAGGAAGTGCTAAAAGAGTTTCTAAAGTATGTTCTAAGTTGTAAGACTCTAATTTTGTGGCCCCGAAACCGTTCAGTTCCTGAAGGGAACTGGCCTAAACCCCTAGCTGCTGGTCTAGCCACGGCAGCCGTGGGGTGGGCGCAGAAGACCTCTTTTGTTCCGGGTCTCAGGGTCACTGGTGTGGGGAGGTTTTCGGGAGCGTGAAGGCCTATCTGTGACTTTTTTTTTTTAATTTTGACAAAGACTTCTATTCAAACGGCAAATAACACTTACGGGTGGATGAATAGCTGGCTTTCAAAAGCAGGAGGCCGACGGCTGTACGATTAGGTAGCCGGCGGGTGGCTAGGTGGCGATGTGTGCAACGGGTTGCCGAACGAATCAGGCGATGAAGGATGTGGTAGACGGGTCGCATTGCGGAATGTGGCCGCCGGGAAGCTGTTCAGTAATGCGGCCAACGGATGATCGAGGCGGCCGTCGAGCAGTTGAACGATGCGGTAGCCAAAGGATGGCTAAGTGGCGATGCAGCTAGCGGGCGATAAAGCCACCACCGGGCGATGAGGTGGCCAACACTTTACCAGACAGTGATGCAGCCAACGGGGTGGTAAAGCGGCAACCGGTTCTTGGTCGACACTATGGCCAACTGGTCGTCGAACGATGATGCAGCCGACGGGTGCCTTGGCGGGAACGTAACTGATGGGTCCTTAGCAGTGGTGCAGCCGGCGGTGGCCTAGCGGTGGCTTGACGGTGGCCTAGCGGGCCACGAGTCCTGAACCGCCAGTGGGAGGCCGGGCGAGGATCTAGCCGACGTGTGTTTGAATGATGCGGTCGTACCAGCAATGGCGGCCGACAGCCGACAGGAGTGTTAATGAGGCCGAACAGAGAAAATGTAACCAGGGTAGCGCTCCGGTTTACCCACTAAGGATGGCCGGATAGAAAAACGGAGGATTTAATAGAGGAATCTCGAAGAAATTCCTAAAGGAGTTTCTGAATGAAATCTCAATGGAATGTACAAAGGAGTTCCTAAAAAAATCTAAAGAAATTTAGAATAGAATTGCTTATTTAATTTTTAGAAGGAATATCTTTAGAAATTTCCGAAGAAATTTCTAGAACATTGGCTGAAGTAATTTGAGAAGGAATATCTGAAGAAATTTTTGAATGAATATCCAAAGTAATGAATTTGAGACTGTTTTAATTTTAAATTTATTTCAATATTCTTAAGGAATTTCCAAATTTCCTGCTAGAGTTTTGGTAGGAAATTCCTGGAGACATTTTTGAACGTATTCCTTAGGAACTAAACCCGAGCAGGAGCGACGACCTTGCTAACAGAAATTTGTATGAACTAGCCTTGCATAAGAGGTAAAATACCAAAAAATAATACCAAGAATTAATATGCAAAATACTGTATGAAGGCATTACATGCTTTCAATACCAAAGGCATTACAAATTATTATTCGTTTGGTATAGAAATACCTGAAAATGTTACGCCTAAAGTATTTTGCATATTAATTTTTGGATTTTTTTTTTGTATTTTACCTCTTATGCAAGGCTAGTTCATAACAGAATATGGTATCAATAACAGAACAAAGTATTATTGAGGTAATATCTTCTACTCGGAAAGTATTCCAAAAGGAGAAATTATTGAAGGAACTCCTTAATGAATCTACGGGCGAATTTCTTAACAAATACCCGGAAACTCAGAAGAAATTCTTTAAAGAATTTCAAGCCAACTTCAAATCAAGCCAACACCTGGACTCATTTTGGGAGGAGATTCCTGGAGGAATGGTCAAAAATTTTAGGAAGAGTTACAGGAGGAATTTCCGAAGGAAAGGAGGAGTTTTTTAGATGACTTTTCGTAGGAATTCTTAAAGGTATTTGCTTAATTATTATTAATTTATTAACAGATTAATCCACCTAGCGGTGATGATGCCTTTCTCGCTTTTTACAAAATGCATCGAAAAAAAATCTTTAGTTAAGTCCAAATAGCTCACATATAAAGTAATTAATGATTTTTGACTGTCATATAATTAGAAATCTAACATTTGGAATAATTCTTCTTCTTCTTTAGACTTCCAAGTTCTTGAAATAATGTATTATAAGTAACAGATGATGAAAATCATTAATAGTTTTTAGTATTATTTCTGAGTGTTAAAAACTGTACAAAAAATGTGGCCAATTGGATCGTGAAGAAATCATATTAAAACTTTCATAAAATCAGGGGCAGACTAAACTTGAACATGTTAAAAACTGGATCATCCAAGAAATTACAGGAGTCGAGCCTTTTGATCTACATGCGTAACCAAAGGTTTACCGATCTCTTTCAAATATGCTCCTTGTGGAACATATATTAGAATATACACAGCATAACTTCATGGCTATCGAAGAAAAAAATCCTTGAGTAAGGTCTTTAGATCTACACGCATAACCAAAGGTCTGTCAAGCATGGTGCATGGTGCATAAACCTTGTAGTACATAGAATAGAATGTATACACAGCATAACTTCAAAATGTGTTGCATGCTCCTTATTGTAGATGAAATAGAATGTGTACACAACATAACTTCTTGGCTATCCAAAAAAAAATCCTTGAGTGAAGCTTTTAGATCTACAAGCGTAACCAAAGGTCTGCCGACCTGTTACAAATATATTGCATGCTCCTTGTGGTACATGGAATAAATTCCGAGATGCGCGTGAAAATAGTCACGTAAATACCGACCCGAGTCTGGGACGTTGTACGGGTTGGACAGGAGAGCGACATCGGTCCTCGACTCCGAGACCGACTGCCACAGCAGCTGCTGGACAGATGCACAGTGGTTAAAATTCAACTGTGTTGCTTGCATAGCTTCTTCTTGTTTTCCTCCCCGATGGGACACGGAGGTCCACCCATAACGTGATAACATGCTTGCTTTCTGCTGGGGCAGATGGACACTTTAGTGACTTATCGCATTCCTGTGCCTTGTGCCCTTCCACAATGACGACACAGGTTGCTATGGTCTGGGCCCTTAAAGTCGTAAGACTTATGTCCCGACTATAAGCACCAACAGTAGGGGAAACTGGACACACATGATGCCCACTTTTTGATTTGGATATTTCTCGATGTAACATGCACTGATTTGCACGCTTTTTGATGGACTTGATAAAGAATTTAATTAGTTATTCAAAAACGTCATTGGAAACAATTATTTGTTCATAAAAGTTACCAAAAACTCGATTTTGCCGAAAGATTCGAAAATTTGGCATTTTCAAAACTTGCGGGAGACTTGATCCCCATATAGGGGGAAATTGATCCCTTTATGAGCTGAACATGTTTAGGTTCTTCCAAGCCTTATGAAAGATCAAATTGGTCTATTCTCAAATCCTAACAATTATTCATAGTCTGTCGTAATGGCAGTCGTGCGAAAATAAAATATTGTTGGTATGACCCTAGTAGCATAGTTCAGATCGATTTGGTTGCAGCAACTCCAATGTGACTAGATTTAGTCGCATATGAGTCACAGCGACCGATGTGTGACAAGTGTGCTACTCGGGTAAGGTCACTCCTGACGGAATCCAAGTTTCAAAGTGCTCGCGTTTTCGGGGGCACACCACTCGATACGGAGGCGGTGCACAACTGTCATTTTTGTTGATTTAGCTTTGCTGCGTCAGTTGTACGTTGCTTCCGTATCGAGTGGTGTGCCCCCGAAAACGCGAGCACTTTGAATCTTGGATTCCGTCAGGAGTGACCTTAAGCAAGGCAAGTATTTTGGTTCTCGAATAGAGTAAGAGTGACAGATAGAATGTCGGCTATAGCAACAAAGTTGGCATGGTGATGATGATTTATCTGCAAACCATTCACTCCACTGAAAGCCAGTGGTTATATCATGACAACCATGATGTTCCCAAGAGGACCTCTTCTGAAAATTGGCCACACTGCAAATGCCATGGCCAATGGTAAATATCCCTGAGTGCCTGTTTTGGGACCAACGAAAAAAGTCTGTGATACATCGAGATCGGCAGACTACTACCAATACCAAAACCGTGATCATACCAGGATGCTGACTTCATACATCAATATGGCCCTGTCACTCATCCTTTAAACATGTTATTACTACACAAATGCGATTTCTCTTAAACGACTGACCAAAAGTTGTTGAATGAGCCTATTATTAAAAATTCTTTAGGAAGATTTACAAATAAATGGTGATTATAGGCAAACTTCCCCTAGTTGCAACGGAAAGAATTGAATACCAGATCGAACAATACTGATTTTAAGCCCAGTGATTTGTTGAGTATTTTCAAAGCTTAATTTATACTCGTTTTCATTGAAAATAATGTTGAAATGCATTTGATAAAACTAATCAAAACTAAGTATGTTCAACTACACTTTGTTCTGGTTAATGAAATAAGGCTATTGAGACATTCAAATTGCGCGTGTATTGCCTGATTGACAAAATTAAAGAGAAATAAAAATTATTTATACTGTTTAACTAGAAAAGAATTTTAACAGATCAATTTAGTTACATACAATACAATAATATGCGATGGTATACAACAAACGCCTTAATATATGCAATATCGGGATCAAGTGTGTCCAAACTGTGGGGGATCAAGTGTGTCCATGTTGAGTATTTATCTTATTTCGTTTATTGTATTAATTTGAAATAAGCAATAGTTAATACAATGAATTTATTCAATTCTACAATAATAAAACTTTGTCCAGTAAAAATTTGACACGTTTTGGTTGGACATATTCAAAGTTATTAAACTTTTCTTCTTTGAAGAAAAAAAGGATTGAGAATGCTTAAATAATAAAACCTCTCTAAAACCCATATACATAAAGTAACTAATATCAAATGTTACTCAGATTCAATAATCTATCTAACGGATCCTTTTGCACACATCAGTGGTATAAAAATGTGATTAGTTTTCGAGAGAACAGGGGGGGATCATGTGTCCCCGGGGATCACGTGTGTCCAGTTTCCCTGTGCATTGAAGGTGGCTGAAGTTTTCTTATTGGGCTTACTGACCAGTCGAATTTAACATCCCTCGCTCCATGACCCAGGGTAGGCTAGCTGCGTGCCAAAGGGATGACCTTTGTACCGCACTGCTCTCTGACGGCAGAGACGACGTCGTCCGCGTTCGTAAACTCATCCAGTTGCTTGGAGTGGAAGTTCACTTCCGACCCCAACGACATCACCTCGGCGCCGTCCCCCAAGATATCTTCCCGAGCAGCACAAGTCAGACAGAAATGGTTGCAGCAACTTGATTGTGTCTAAATCTGGTCACATATGAGTTGCAGCAACCTATGTGAAGCTTGTGTGCTGCTAGGGTTGGGCCAGTCGTCCCGCTAGCTTGCGCTTCACGTTTTAGCACCAAGATCATTTCACCAGTCTTGGTGCGTCCTGTTCCGGCGCCTAGAGCTTTTCGGTCGCCTGCATCGACGTCGGCGTACCTATGCTTATCAGTTTTCACCAACAAGGCCTCTACTCCGTCCTCAACTTTCTTTGCGGGTCGAGATACTGACCAGCTGCCAGGGATGTTCGGTCGCTTGTGCCAATGGCTCTGGCCGGCAGGTACCCTCTTGCGGCCCGGCGACTTGCGTATGGTTGGTACCTTTCGCTTTTTTGAGCCGAAAAGTTGCTTTCTCTGGTCAACGCCCTTCGGGCTTTGCTCTGAGCACCTTCGCCGACTCACTGCCTGAGCAGTTTTTGGTTAGGCGCAGTCGTTTTCCTCGTTGGCCGTTAGGGCGAAATCAATCGTCGCTTCGACCATATTCGATCTTCCAACGAAGATGAGTGTAGCCAAACGACCTCTCAATTAGTGTAGCCAAACGAGCATGACGTCACGATTGCAATCCAAGCAATGGAACGTGTGACGTCAAATTCGTATGGTACACTTCTCACTTCTCACATCTTCCATCTTTATCTATTTTTTTCACTTTTTACATCTCACTTCTCACTATTTACTTCTCGCTTCTCTCTTCTGACTTCTCGACTCTCACTTCTCATTTATCCATTATTTGATTCTCACTTTTCACATCTCATATATTGCTTTTTATTTCTCACTCCTCACTTCGCATATCTAACTTCTCACAACTCACTTCTCTCCATTCACTTCTCGTTTCTCACTTCTCACTTCTTACATCTTACATCTCACTTCTCGTATCAAATTCCTCACTTCTCACTTCTCACTTATAGCTACTCATTTCTTGGCTCTCACTTATCACTTCTCGCTCCTCACTTCTCACTATTCCCTTCTCGCCTCTCACTTCTTACTTCTCGCTCCTCACTTCTCACTTCTCACATCTTACATCTCATTTCTCGTATTGAATTTCTCACTTCTCAATCTCACTTCGAATTTGTCGCTTCCAATCCACTTCTCGGCTTTCACTTTTCACTTCTCGCTTCTCACATCTTACATCTCACTTCTCGTATCGAATTTCTCACTTCTAAATCCCACTTCTCACTTGTAGCTTCTCATTTCTCGGCTCTCACTTATCACTTCTCGTTTCTCACTTCTCATTTTTCAAATCTTACATATTTATCTCATTTCTCACTTCTCACAATTCACTTCTGACTTCCCGCTTCTTACTTTTCACTTTTCACTTCCCACTTCTTACTCCTCACTTCTCGCTTCTTACTCCTCACTTTTAATTTCTCATTTCTACCTTCTGACTTCTCCCTTCTTGTTTCTCATTTCTTACTTCTCACACCTTACATATTACTTCTCACATCTTACTTCTCACTAAGGTACCCCGGGGCAAGTGGGACCTAAAAAAACGTTAGTTTAGCAAAATTGTTAACGCATACTTAGAAAACAGGGTATTTCAGGACATTAACCACGGATACATCATTATATGCTTCCGTTGTTGAAGTGTAGACGTGTTGTAAGCCATTTATTCAGTTACAAAAAATTTTGGTATTGACAGAAATAAATTTAGCTGTGGGACCCACTTACCCCTTCAAACGGGGCAAGTGGGACCTATTCTGCTCTATAGACGAATCCAAGTAAAAATAAGAAGAAGACACACGACGGTGTTAACTTTGACAGATCCTACAGCGCAGCATAGGAAGATCATTTTAAAATGCTTATAATAAATTCTAGACAAATTGTAATTAAAATCTGATTGATGTACGATACGGAAAAAGTTCTCAGGTACTTATTTGGAAGCTTATCTCTTTTTTTTTTGTATATTTTCCAAAATGTATCTATCATAAACTTCGGAACTTTTTCCGTATCATACATCAATCAGATTTTAATTACAATTTGTCTAGAATTTATTATAAGCATTTTAAAATGATCTTCCTATGCTGCGCTGTAGGATCTGTCAAAGTTAACACCGTCGTGTGTCTTCTTCTTATTTTTACTTGGATTCGTCTATATTGCCGAACGAAACTAATTTGAAGAATGTAGATATAATGTTCATGTCATTTCTGAGCCGTAGTGTTGCAGATCAAGGATGGAGGTTTATTGCTTGTTAGACTTTTGTTTTTGCAACAAGAAAGGGATTACAATTAGCAGATATAAAAACAAGACAACAGCCGGTTTACTGTTTAATTGCGGCTGTTGCCTGGCTTTCCATTAGCTTCCTTTCTTACCAAATGTGTTAGATGGGAAGGATAAGCACATCTTTGTTCACTTTCGGAATGAATGTTTCTCTGTATAGAACACAAATTATTAAATAAATTAGAACTTCAAAAGGTAAGTTTTTATTCAGGCGATGTGCAGTGTTGTAAATTTAGAACGAAATGGCCAATTCATGTGTTGAGCACTTTATTTATCTGAAAACCAGTAAATCTGATACGAAGTTAGAAAATAACAAAACAGAAGACGAAACCTGTTGATCTATTGTAGAATAAATAGTCTATTTATAATCTGATGCACTGTAAACTGAAATTTTCGCAAAATTAAAACCATTGCTCTTTTCCATGCGGGAGATAAGTTTCAGAAAATTAAATTCGCATTTGGTAAATCAACTGTATATTACTTCTTGACATCGAAACCAACGATATCAACTGCATTTGATTCAGTCCATATGATATATGAGTGTCGATGTTATTTTTCACTAGACAACAATCTAAAAACAGGTAAAATGCCTCAATCGAAAATGTTGTTCAAATATGTCCCACTTGCCCCATGTTTGTTAAAACTTAAAGGCAAGTGATGATTGCAGATTTTGGCTTAAATAAAAACTTTTAAATAATTTACAATGTCACAAAATTTTTTAATTGCTCAAAATATTCACTTTCTACATCAATGATGAATTTAGAAACGAATATTTTGTTGGAAATCAATCAAATTAAAATAAAGGCAATAGCTTTTCGCGGTAGTTTAAAGTCATGATTAAGCAATACCATTAGCATGGTGCCGCAAATGGTTTTGATTCCAAATATTTTTGTGTCAGGTTAATTCGTTGATAGTTCTGCTTCATCTTTTTAGAACATTGTTACCATTAAAACGTTCACCGATTAATCGGCAGCCATAGTACCCACTTACCCCGTATTTGTACTTGCCCCGGGGTACCTTATTTCCTTTTCACTTTTCACTTTTCAAAAATCACTTTCCAGTGCTCACCTTTTACTACTCACTACTCGCATATCATTCCTTACTTCACACGTCCCAACCCAAGTAACAAATATTTCTTTAAGGCACATCTGTAGTGGAGTGTAAGTACCACTTGATAAAACCAAAAATAAATCTAAAATAGTTTCAACACCTTAATAAACTAAGCATAAATTATCTTTAAGCTCAATTTTGCCCACTCTACAAGAAGTTGTAAAGAAATAGAATAAGAATATCTTAAAACTATTCAGATCTATGCAAAACGTATTTCTCGTGGTTTTCTAATCCTCCATAAAACTATTTCAAAGTCATTTTAACCGTAAACTATTTTACAATACTCTTATTTGAAAATGCTTCAGACCTAATTATATTTATTAATAAAATTTAAAAAACACATAGAGAATAATAAAATGCAAATATTTCATGCAAAATTCATGTCGCCATGTCTCTAGAAACCAATAATACATTTCTTTGTTTTCAAATTTTATTTTAAAAATACAAAGAAAAAACTTGCGCTTCTAAATTTACTGTCGATTTTTACGTAAAACTATGAAAAATCGACTAGCGCTTTGAAAATATTGCGGAATAATGATTATTCAAATATTACAATAATCAAAGCGCTCTTGTATTCTAACGCAAAAATTGTTCATATATAGTAAATTTATGAAAGAGTTCATTGTAACATGTATTAAATTTGGAGTTACAATGAAATTCAGCTTATAAGAGCTGTAACTTGCAATATAATTTCTAACCAATCCGAAATTTCCAATATGGTTGTTGATTTTCAGTCAAGCAAAATAGCAAAATCACCATTTTTATTATTTTACTTTGAATAAAACCATTTCAAATTAATCCAGTTTTGAATAAAACAATGATAAGAAAATTATTTTGAGCTTTTAGTCGAATGGCTTTACTTGTCCTAAGACGAGTTTATACCATCCCATTGAAGAGTGGATCCCATCCCATTAAGTGGTGGAATTCAATGGGATGGTATAAACTCGTCTTAGGACAAGTGAATAAAACAATGTTTTCTTGAAAAAACTTTGTTAAAATCGTTATATCTAGTTTAAACCCATTACCAGTACGTCGCCTTTGAATAAGAGTTGGTTATCTGTGAATATTTTGACAGCTGTTTGTTTTGGTTTAGGGTTTCCATTGGTACCGGAAATCTAAATTTTTAATAATATTTGTTCATTTTGAAGCTAATAATTGTTTTGAGACAGTTGTGTTAAAGTGCAGTTCGTATTGAGAAAGTGTGCTCAAAAGTTTGAGCCAAGGCGACTGAATAATTCCACAATAATGGAGAGATCCGACAAATAAAAACACTATCACAAATAATAATTCAATTTTCACTTCAATATTATTTTTCTTTTTTTTCATTTTTTTTTATTTTACATATTTTTATATTCAATAATTGCACACATCCTTTCTCAGCATCATTCGTCACAAAACTGAAGCCGCGTCACTATCCGTCACGCAAGTTGAGTTCATTTGGCCAATTACTCTCTCCGCTCTCCGCTCAATTGAACCGGTGCCAGCGAAAGTGGTACATAAACCATTTTTGTCAATTTTGAGTTTTTTACATCAACGGCCTCTATTTGCAAAGATCTAGTGGTGGAATAACGAAAAAGTGATTTTTGGCAATGAAATCTGGAGATATGAAAATTTTATTTTCTGGTATATATCACAATCGCCATTTCGTTGCCAGAAAAAGTGGCACATGTACACTAAAATCCCACTAACTAAACCCACCCACTAAAATCAGTTTATTCAAAAGAAAATTCAGTAACATGACTGTTTTCACAACAGATTTTAATCCTATTTTGAATTTCAAGATAGTTTACTACTGTTTAGAATGATTTTGAAAATGTACATGTACCACTTTTACTGTCAACGTTTTTCGGTTTCTGTTTCCTTTTGTTCCCATTAATAGTGGTACATGTACAATTTGTTCTAATAAACTTGAAATTTGTCATAAAATTCGCTTATTTTTCATTACTATCTTTAGGCACATCAGTCATAACATGTTGGTACAGTTTAGTTGCAAAAAATTGCAAATATGAATTTATTATTCGATGTTTTTCGAAAAATGCGTCTCCTGAAAAATTTACTCAATGTAACATGTACCACTTTCGCTGGCACCGGTTCAATTAAAGCATATCGTTTGTACCCGAAGCATCAGTTCGCTGTTCTGTTTACGTTGCACGCTAAGGATTTTGTAATTATATATCGTTATCAACAACAATTCATTGCAATGAACATTCCTATTCAAATGGTATTATCATGACTTTATATATTTTATTATATTATTCTCTACAATAATAAGGCCGTTACAAATATTTAATTAACATTTTGTCCTACTGGTCTCCGAAAGGTCAAGGTCATAAAAAATAAATATTAAAATGAAAAAAATAAAAAAAAACTCCTCGGATTTGTATACTTCAACAAAAAAAAACATTTTTTTAGATCCTCAAAATTATCCGAATTTTATTTTGTTGCCCCTCAAAATATTATTTTTTGGCAAAAAAAAATCCGAGGGGAGGGAGACAAAATGGATTTTAAATATTTGTATCGGCCTAATTATTATTTGCGAATTAAACAAAGTATCTCATAACTCTGTTTATAGTATGCTTTTTAACGTGTTCCAAACAATTTTTTTCTGAGTAAGGGCAAAACGGAAATCTGCACTCATGTAGTGTGGGGATGGGTGTCATAGAAGCGCTCACCCAAGTCACTGAAACCAAAACCCTTTTCACTAGCTACCCTATAACCAGAGACCGGCGCAGTGAAAAACTGTCGAAATGGCAACGTATGAAAGTGCATGAAATCGTGACAATGGTACTGGCAGCACTTGAACGTTTTGCTTGCTTCTTATGGATGCAAAAAGTAAACTAGTCGAAATGGAACCGCTTATGACGGTTTGAGTGGAAACAAGATGGCGTCTTCACCGATCTCTTATTCTAGTATTTCTACTTTTCACTAGCCTTAATCCTCCCGGCCATCAATTAAGCAATACATCGGGAGGAATTGATGATAAAAAATCTGTTTCAGTGTCATCATTTGCAGTAACTCATCCTCCAACTGTTCTAGTGTTCCTTGTCGAAGAACTAACGGTTTTTGGAATTGTATCTAATTTACTATTTTATACGTTATCGTGTACTTTTCATTTGAAAGATCGACTTGACTTGATTTTTTCCATCGATTGGGTTCCATGTTTGACAGATATGAATTAGTTTTATTCCAGAACGTAAAAATTTAACTGAGACTCAAAAGATTGTTGCAAGTTCCCGGTAGCGCATAGAGCAATCTACCTTCAACGATTGAATACAAATCAAAAAGCACCAAGACACAAATCTTACATTTTACATAACTTTATTGTTCATCCGAACTTGGTTCTCTTCTTAGCTCTTGGCTAATAATCCTACGCTGTTTTCTAATGGCTACTTTTCATACTAAAACTAGTTTTACTCACAGACGGGCCCGTCTTACTGTATTAAGCATGCGCTGCTTCGCAATCTATGCCGCTGCCGTACGCCACGTTCTTCCTGCATGCTGGGTCTGAATCCGTTTCGCGCACACACACTACCACGCCAGCATTGCCGGCTTCTAGTCTCCGAGTTTTGCCTCCGACTCCCGCGTCGATGGTAGTGGCCACCTAGCAGACCACGCTTCACTCCCTCGCTGAGTTCGCAGGTATACTAAGCATCAATGCTTTCTACGCACTGTCTTTCGGCGTCAACGGTCAACGCGAGCCCTGGCGTGGCTTCCTGGCTTGAGCTTCTATCAAACTTCGCCCTAAGCCCCAACGAGCTGGCGATCATCACCTATCAAACGAAAGAACCAAATCTGCGGAATGAGATCCACCAAAAAGACCCTGTAAAATTGTCATAAGTATAACGTCGTCACGATAAATCTTCGGCAACTCACCCTGTGAAGGGGCCTTTTTTCCGACGAAGAGATGGTTTCCTTTGTTGGCGTGTCAAAACAACAGAGGGGCTGAAAGTGACGTCACGATATTAATTTTCTTTACTGTCCCACTTCAGTTCGTCTCAACTCACCGTTTAGGAACCACTGGCACGTGCTCGAATGGTGCGATTGTTCCTTTCTTCTTCCTCGAGGCGTCGTGTCGTCGTGTGAGCTGTATGGAGATCGAAACACACCTTAGCCCTTTGTTGATTTTTAGGTTAGCATTTCATGAGGCTATTCACTCACCTCACTGGTCTTTTTTGTCGTCCCGGGCAACTAAATTGCAGCTGAAAACCTCCGCCTTGATCTCCGGCGCACGAAGCGGAAACGACAATCCGACAAACGACAATCCGAATATTATGGCTGTGTTAGATGCTTTAAGGATCGAGGTTATGCTTCACGCTCCTCGTGTTGCACAAACTCACCTCTCTAACGGCTTCTATTAGACCCAGTGCCGTGTTTAATCACCGCACAGCGGTTTTGGATGCGCTTAAACCACCGGTTTTCAAACTACGAACCGACTAAATGGATTTGCGACCGAGCTACTGCAAACCGCTCAAGGTCAGTCGCCACCGCGTGTTTTAACTTTTGCCGTACTGATCACTGCTGAAGCTCACGGAACGCGACGACGGTAGATCGCGCACGACTTGTTCCACCGGAGAATGTGAACTATCTGACGATTCTCTATCTTTTGCCCGACGCATGTTGGTTGGAGATAAGTGCTGCGTTCAGAGCAGTCGAACAAACGAGAGAGTTGTGTTGTGGCCATCCTTTTCTCCCGCGTGATTTTCTGACACTCAGCAGTGTCGTGTGTAGATTTTCTTCTGTTCTTTATTCCTTCTCTCTCCTCTCGCAGTGGTTTGCGATTGTCGCCTACTGGATAGACGAATCCAAGAGATAAAAAGAAGAAGACATGCAATGGTGAGAAACAACAAAATCGTTCATGGCGAAGTATACGGCGGCGATTTTAAAATGCTCGTATAAAATTCTAAAGGTATTCTAATTAAAAACTAATAAATGTAAAGTGCGAGAAAAATGAAAAGCTAGATTTAGAACACATTATTCAAAAAAAATTTTTTTTTTTTCGTTTAATGCACCTAAAATATAGATTTCCATTTTTCTCGCACTTTACATTGATTAGTTTTTAATTAGAATTGGTTTTTAATTTTATACGGACATTTTAAAATCACCGCCGTATACTTCGCCATGAACGATTTTGTTGTTTCTCACCATCGCATGTCTTCTTCTTTTTATCCCTTGGATTTGTCAATAGATGTGACTGTTGTTTTTTCGTTGTGCGACGCGACGTTTATTTGGCTGCCCGGAGTCCTCTCCCGATGCGTCTTTGTGTGCGTGTGTTTGCTAACGGGCTGGAGCATGCCGTCCGATAACTGGTTTTCAACTGCATATGCTTGTATCGTTGCAGAGCGTTGCATTGATAGAGGGAAGTGCAGGAGCAGGGGTGTTTCACTTGCGACGTACGGAACAAGGCCTATTTTCCTACTAGTTTATAATTAAAGCGTTGTCAGCATAATTATTTGATCTAATCTAACAATTGTGTCTCAAACAATTTAAATCGTAACAAGATTCATTGGGGTTTTAATGTGAGTTTATGGAAAAGTTGTATTTTATCCCAGTGTGTCAAAAGAACTCTATAAGAAACATTCATTTGGACTTATTGTTCAAACTTTTAATGCATCTAGGAGAATGTTTTCAAAACGTGCATAAGAGCATCAGCGCTAGATCAATGATAGTTTTATTGTTCAATTGAAGACATTTCCAACACTATTTTAGGAATCATAAAATTTGATACGCCATTCTCTTATTGAAAACTCTTTTAAAACACACCAGTATTTTGAAATCTTTCTTAAAACCATTACTAATTATGAATAAATTCATATGGTTTTGGATTTGTTACTTGGGAAATCTCACATTTCACTTCTCGCTGCCGTTTTCTTACTTCTCATTTCTCCCTTCCTATTTCTCACTTCTCACTTCTCACTTCGCACATCTTACTTCTCATCCACATTGTACTTCTTCCTTCTCACTTCTCATTTTTCGCTTCTCGTTTCACACCACTCGTTTCTCACTTCTCGGTTCTTACTTCTCACTATTCACTTCTTACTCCTCACTTCTCACTTTACACTACTTACTTCGCACTTCTCATTTTTCACTTCGTACTTATCTCTTCTCGCTTTTCACTTTTTCCATCTTAAATCTCACTTATCGTATCTAATTTCTCATTTGTCACTTCTCACTTATCGTTTCTCACTTCTCTCTTTTCGCTTTTCACTTATCACTTCTTGCTTCTCACTTCTCCTTTCTAACATCTCACTAGTCGCTTCTCGGCTCTCACTTCTCATTTCTACCTTCTTATTTCTCACTTCTCGCTTCTCATTTCACACTCCTAACTTCTCCCTCCTTGCTTCTCACTTCTCACAAATTACTTCTTATTTCTCACTTGTCACTCCTCACTATTCAAGAAAACTCTTTCTAAAAAATCCAGACGTCGTGGGATATTTTCGACTTAATCTGTGTCGCTTTTTTATTGTAATCATGCAAACTCACTCAGTACTGAAAACATCACAATAATGAGAAACAAATAAATTTGCGCCCCAATCCTTCGTTTTCAATTGTAATAAAAGAGCAGGCAAATAAGAAAATTGCAGTGAAGAACATTAGGCCTTCTTAGAATGCTAGACAAGTTGAAAAACGGAAAAGGCAATATGTGCAATTTTTGACGTTTTGTTAAATTTATTGTGGGAGAAAACCAATAAAATAAAAGCCTATTAATTACTAATATCCTCGGTATTGTTACACAGAAAAAATAAGAAATTGTTCACGCGATGAATTTGTTGGTTTTTTGAGTTGAAATACAAATATAAATGATTATGCTTTTCTGAAAAATGTCATTCAACGCAAAAATAAATTATAATTCATTTCTTCAATTGTTTGCACGCGGAGGTCTTCATGTCTTTATGAAAATATTATGTCCATCGACTAGCGAATAGAACTTTCTTGTAAGCGCTTGATAATAATATTTTATTGATTGTAACTTACTGAATGGTTTTAATCTGCAAAACTTTGACTCAAATGCCGAACATGCATAGTAAAAATTTAATGCACCAAAAACTAAAATTTCAAAGTTATCTCAATTATTATGTCCTTGATCTATACGCCTTCTCGCTTAACTTTTCAGAGGGACGTAACTAACATTGTTTTCATGAATTAAACTGCAATCAAAAGCTTTCATATTGGTCTGTTGATTGTAATATTCAAATTAGTTTATGAAAAAAGTGTCACTTAGGTTATTTTGAAAACATATGCGAGAATTCGTTTATCTATTCAATGATAACGAAACATTTCAGGTAAATCTCCATGTGACAAGTGTTTGGAATATGAGTCTGTTCGGAATTTTATTCAAAACGGTACTTTGACGATAAATTTGTACACATGAATAATTGATAAATTATTGCCTGATTTGGTTAGTGCGTCGTCCGACACCATGAACCTTTTCACTTTCACGTTAGGCTTTTTTAGTTAGGCCCAATAAATATTTTGATAAGCGGGTTTCAATAAATTTACTGTTCACGAGCCATAAAGATGTTCAAATATTTTAATTGCAAATTTAAACTATCCCAGAGGCCCTTGTGTAACACTACAATGCCACCCAACGTGACTCTGCCAACAATCAGCGGCGTTTATTCAGTGGGTCTAACCCGAAAACGACAAACAGGTAAATCACTGTTCCGGCAAACTGCAAACAACAATCAAACAGGTAAATTACTGTCGTTCCCCGTAGGTCACCATAGCCCCCACGGAAACCACAGAATTCAACTTAATTAGCGAATTTACTCATTTCAAATGCTGTCCAATGCCTTCCTGTGATTACCTATCTGCAGTCCCGCAGGCTAGAAGCCATTTGCCGGCATGCATGTTTCCACGTGCCCATTCACAAGCCCTTCAAACACAACGAATCAAATCAAATCAGTATTCAGTGCCCAGCATTAGGTTAGGCCGGATTCGGAAAACTTGAGTTTGGCCTTCACTTTTTTTTCCAAATTCATTCCACTTAAACTGCAATGAATTCCTATAAAATTTTACCGAATCCGCAGAGCATTTTTATGAAATTTCATCGGATGAAAATGCATTGAGCCACCCTAACCTAACCTACCAGCCAAACAATTAGAATCCGTTCGAAAGCAGCCTCGCTGACGGGTGGGGTCGGATGTGAACCTGGAGGACCGCTCATTTGTACACAAGCCTGTAACTGAAAAGGCTTAATTAATTGAACAGAGATGTACCAAAGCGTAAAATTGAAAATGTCATCGCCACCAGTCAGTTCGAGCGGCATCGTCTCACACGTGGATAATGCGGGTGACGAATGAAATACCTTAATGGAGGATGTCCTATAGGTGAAAAGCAGGTGACACTTCGTACAGGACTGGTTCGGAATTCACGTTCAGCTGGATAGGATTCGATAAGGGAGCGGTGGCTCATTGAAAATGTTAATGAAATGGTGCTGGACGAATAGTGGCCCGGAAGGACATTGTGTAGGTATGAATGGTGATAATTTCGGAATGTTGGCCCCAAAAGACGAAGTAATGATGGTGTTGATGAGGATAAATCAGAGATTGAATTGGCCAATGCTCCGTTATGCAAAACTCTGGCTGTAACTATGTTGAGCACTATGACTTTCTCAATTACAACAAAAAATCCTCACATGTTCACCCTACTTGAACCTTCTGACTCAATAGAATAACTCTTTAGTTGGTTGGAACACAGGTTCTGTTTCACTGAATCAACGACATTGACACCAACACGGATCCTCAACGCAGAACCGTGCCTCCCAGCTATTATCCATCCAAATCCCTTCGCTTTATTTGACCTTTCGTTCTGATCGAATGAGCAAACAAGACAACCCGAGATAAAAAGCGATTCCTAGTCGAAAGCTTTCGCGATGAGTGTATTTATGCCATCGACTGACAACAATGCTAAACTGCTCCTCCTTTTTTTAAAGCAGGTATAGTCAATGATGATGGTACCACTCGCAGGGAAGGTGCTCGAGCAGAAAAGGAAATCCACTCCTGAATCACCGATTTCCTTTCATCTAATTTACCTTCACCGGCGAACGGCAGCGACCGACCAGAAGCATCATCGACATCATCTCCTTCCTTTAAAGCCATTTTCCTCTTTCCCCAGCACTCAACGAAGCAGTAAGTCTGAAGCTTGTCCGGAAACGACTCGGCTCCACACTCACACACACATTTCGTCCTGAGATAGCGCAACCAGATTCGGAAAAAGCGTTTACCTCGCCACCATCACGCTGCCGCTCATACGCGGCGTCCTTACTGAACTTTCTTCGTTTTTCTTTTTCTGCCCTTGCTGTTGTGAAGTGATTCCAAACGATCAACATTCCTTTAATACCGTAAATTGGAGAGTAAATTGTCCGATTTTCATCTGTGTAACCGTTTTCGGTCAGGGCAGGGACAACGACTGCGGAAAAGGGCAAACCCTTGTCGCTTTGGATCGGATGCAGACGGATGCGATGGGGCAGACCGAGCTGAACTTGAGATTAGACACACTTCTGATCGGTGGTCGTCGTCGTCGCTGCCGGTACGGAAACGCAGAAAGGTGTGTGCCTGTGCCGAGCGAAACCGGGACCGAGCGATGAAAATCTAGTTTTACGAGATTGAAAATTGAAAAATCCCTTAATAGCATCTTGGAACGTTTGGTCGAAAAGGAGTGCACACAGTCTTGCCAGCGGATCCAGTCCAGGGTGATTATCCGTCCGTTGGGGCGAGAGGCAACTGGTGCGTGGGGTGGCGGAAAGTGATTCGTGAATAGAAAAGTGCAAACTTGGTAACTTTACACGCAAATGGGAAAGCGATGAAGCTGATGCAAGTGCTTCTTGAATGGGATGCTGAATGATATTCTTGCTATAGAAAAACTTCGGTGAGTGGGTTGATGATTCGCAATAAATTGAGGAGTTTCAATAACTGAGAAGAAGCTTCCAAAGATTGTTCTATTCATTGTTCCTTCGATTTTTAAACTCTTTGACTCTTCGCTTTTCCGAATCTCGATTATTTCGTTTCTACGAATTTCCAATTATTCGATTTTCAGATTTGATTCTTTGCTTCTTCAATTCTTCGATTCCTACGATTCTTCCATTTTTTGATGCCTCGATTCACCGACTCTTTGACTTATTAAACCTTCAACTCACCGATCTTCTTATTCCTCAATCTTTCGATTTTTCGATTTGTTCTTCGACTCTCCGGTTCTTAGATGTTTTGATTGTTTTATCCAATTATTGGTTATTTGAAAGTCTTTGATATTCTTTTAGATTCTTTGAGTCTATTTCAGATTCTTGAATACTCTTTGAGTTTTTCTGAGATTTTAATAGTTTTTGAGATTCATTGGAACTTTTTGAGATTTTTTTAGACTCTTTGAGATTCTATGACATTCTTTGAGATTCTTTTAGAATCTTTAAGATGCTTTGAGACTCTTTGAGATTCATTGAGATTCTTTGTGATTTTTTGATATCCTTTGAGGTTCCTCGAGATTCATTGAGATTTTTGAGACTCTTTGGGATTCTTTTAGATCCATTGAGATTTTTCAGATTCTTCGATATTCTTTGAAATTATTTGATATTCAATGAGATTTCTTGATATTTTCTTTGAGATTCATTGCGATTCTTTGTGATTCCTTGAGGTTATCCGAGATTCATCGAGATTTTTTGAGATTCTTTGAGATTCCCGATAAAAACAGAAATTCCGGATCGCAAGTGGGGCTGGGTCGGCCACACTCTACGCAGGGGCTGAAATGAAATATGTAAACAAACATTAGACAAACAGCGGGACATCGTGCCAGAGGCAGACCCAAAGGCTCGTCGTGGCGATGTCTCAATACAATTATAAAAGAAGTCGACCGAATTTTAACCTGGTAACAGGTTAAAGCGATAGCTGGACATCCCTCAGGATGGGAATCTTTCAAGTTGGCCCATTACACTACCGGAGGTGTACAGAACCCATAAGTAAGTAAGTTTTAGATTCGTTTAGATTCATTCAGATTTTAAGAGATTCTTTAAAATTCTTTGAGATTCTTTGAGAATCTTTTAGCTTCTTTGAGGTTATTTTAGAATCTTTGAGATTCTTAGATATTGCTTGATATTCTTCAATTTCTCTGAGATTCTTTCAAAATTATTTAATATTCGTTGAGATTATTTGCGACTTTTTGAGATTCTTGAATTTCTCAACTATTCGATTCATTGATTTTTTATTATTCGATTCTTCGATTCTGCGATTCTTCGATTCTTCTATTATTAAATTTTTAGATTTTTCGATTCTTTGATTCTTCGATTCTTCAATTCTTCGAATTTTCAATGTTTCGATTTTTCAATTCTTCGATTCTTCGATTATTCGATTATTCGATTCTTCAATTTTTCGATTCTTCGGTTCTTCGATTCTTCGATTCTTCGATTCTTCGATTCTTCGATTCTTCGATTCTTCGATTCTTCGATTCTTCGATTCTTCGATTCTTCGATTCTTCGATTCTTCGATTCTTCGATTCTTCGATTTTTCGATTCTTCGATTCTTCGATTCTTCGATTCTTCGATTCTTCTTTACTTCTATTATTCGATTCTTCAATTTTTTGATTTCTCGATTCTTCAATTCTTCGATTCTTCGATTCTTCGATTCTTTGATTCTTCGATTATTTGATTCTTCGATTATTCGATTCTTCGATTCTTCGATTCTCCGATTCTTCGATTCTTCGATATTTCGATTTTTCTATTATTCAATTTTTCGATTCTTCGATTCTTCAATTCTTCGTTTTTTCAATTTTTCGAATTTTCAATTCTTCGATTCTTAAATTCTTCGATTATTCGATTCTTCGATTACTCGATTCTTTGATTCTTTGATTCTTCATTACTTCTATTATTCGATTCTTCAATTTCTCGATTTCTCGATTCTTCAATTCTTTGATTCTCCGATTCGTCGATTCTTCGATTCTTCGATTCTTCGGTTCTTCGATTCTTCAATTCTTCGATTAATCGATTCTTCGATTGCTCGATTCTTCGATTCTTCGATTCTTTGATTCTTCGATTCTTCGATTCTTCGATTCTTCGATTCATCGATTCATCGATTCTTCAATTCATTCTTCGAATATTCGATTCTTCAATTTTCTATTCTTCTATTCTTCGATTCTCCAATTCTCCGATTCTTCGATTCTTCGATTCTTCAATTCTTCGATTCTTCGATTATTCGATTCTTCGATTCATCGATTTTCCTATTTTCGACTCTTTGATTCTTCGTTTGTCCAATTCTTCGATTCATCGATTTTTTTGTATTCTTCGATTCTTAGA
The DNA here is from genome assembly GCF_024139115.2 of Armigeres subalbatus. Classification (NCBI taxonomy): domain Eukaryota; kingdom Metazoa; phylum Arthropoda; class Insecta; order Diptera; family Culicidae; genus Armigeres; species Armigeres subalbatus. Next base: position 332,948,032 of record NC_085141.1, read on the forward strand.
TTCTTCGTTTGTCCAATTCTACGATTTATCGATTTTTTAGTTCTTCGATACTTAGATTCTCCAATTCTTCAACTTTTCTTTTCTTCAATTCTTCGATTCTCTATTCTTCAATTCTTAGATTTGTCGACTATTTTATTTTCTGATTCTTTGACTCTTCCTTCCTTCGATTCTTCGAGTCTTGGATTCACGATTATTCATTTCTTCGAATCTTGGATTTTTCGATTCTTCGTTTTTTTTCTTCTCCGATTGTTTGATTCATTGATTTTTCAATTTTTCTTTGATTATTCATTTCTTGAATTCTTCGATTCTTCGATTTTGCAATTCCGGTGTTGAACTTAATTTATAGATTAAAAAACACATTAATATAGATTTAAAAAAAGGTTCTGCAAATCTTCGATTCCTTGATTCTCCGATGCTTTGATTAATTGCTTTTACTATTCTTTGAATCTTAGATTCTTCATTTCTTCGATTCTTCAATTTTTCGATTATTTGATTCTCCGATCCTTTGATTCATCGATTTTACTATTTATGAATCTTTGATTCTGCTTCGATTCTTCCATTTTTCAACTTTTCGATTCTTTAGTTCTTCGATTCTCCATTCTTCAATTCTACGATTTGTTGACTATTTTGTTTTTCGATTCTTTGACTCTTCTATTCTTCGATTCTTCGATTCATCGATTCTTCGATTCTTCGATTCTTCGATTCTTCGATTCTTCGATTCTTCGATTCTTCGATTCTTCGATTCTTCGATTCTTCGATTCTTCAATTCTTCGATTCTTCGATTCTTCGATTCTTCAATTCTTCAATTCTTCAATTCTTCTATTCTTCGATTCTTTGATTCTACGATTCTTTGATTCTTCGATTCTTCGATTCTTCGATTCTTCGATTCTTCGATTCTTCGATTCTTCGCTTCGATTCTTCGATTTTTCGATCCTTCAATTTCTCGATTCTTCGATTCTTCTATTCTTCGATTTTTCGATTCTTGGATTCTTTGATTCTTCGATTCTTCAATTCTTCAATTCTTCGATTCTTCGATTCTGTGATTCTTCGATCCTTCGATTCTTGGATTCTTCGATTTTTTGATTTTTCGATTCTTCGATTCTCCGATTCTACGATTCTTCGATAGTTCGATTATTCGATTCTTCGATACTTCGATTCTACACACTTAGCTCATTTTACAGTATTTGGTAAATTTAGAAATCTCAACCGCTTAACTGTTCGGTAAATTAATTTACAGATTTTTGTAAATTTTTCCATTGCTCAACTGTCAAAATCACCGAAAATCAGTAAAATAATTTACCGAACAGTTCAGCGGTTGAGATTTCGGTAAAATTTTACCGAAGTCGGCGATTTATTTTAAGTGTGTACGATTCTTCGATAGTTCGATTATTCGATTTTCCTATGTTCGGTTTCCTATTCTTCGGTTCATCGATTTTGTAATTCTTCGATACTTAGATTCTCCCATTCTTCAACTTTTCTTTTCTTGTATTCTTCGATTCTCTATTCTTTAATTCTTAGATTAGTCGACTTTTTTATTTTTTGATTCTTTGAGTCTTCCTTTCTTCGATTCCTCGATTATTCGTTTCTTCGATTCTTGGATTCTTCTATGCTTCGATTTTTCGATTCTTAGATTTTTCGATTTTTCGATTCTTTGATTCTTCGATTCTTCGATTCTTCAATTCTTTAATTCATCGATTCTTCGATTCTTCGATAAATCGATTAATCGATTTTCCTATTTTACACTCTTTGATTCTTCGTTTGTCAATTTCATCAATTTTTAATTCGTCGATTCTTAGGTTGTCCGTTTGTCCAATTCTTCGATTCATCGATTATTTAATTCTTCTTAGATTCTCCCATTCTTAAACTTTTCTTTTCTTCAATTCTCTTTTCTCGATTCTCTGTTCTTCAATTCTTAGATTTGTCGACTATTTTATTTTTTGATTCATTGACTCTTCCTTCCTTCGATTCTTCAAGTATTGGATTCCTCGATTATTCGTTTCTTCGATTCTTGGATTTTTCAATTCTTCGATTCTTCTATTTTTTTATTATCCGATTGTTTGTTTCATTTATGTTACTATTTTTGGAATCTTAGAATCTTCATTTCTTCGATTCTTCAATTCTTCGATTATTTGATTCTCCGATCCTTTGAATCATCGATTCTACTATTTTATAAATCTTTGAAACTTCTTCGATTCTTTAATTTTTCAACTTTTCGATTCTTTAATTCTTTGATGCTCCATTCTTCAATTCTACGATTTGTCGACTATTTTGTTTAACGATTCTTTTACTCTTCCATTCTTTGATTCTTCGATTCTACGATTCTACGATTCCTAGCTTCTTCGATTCTTCAATTCTTCGAATTTTCCTAGATTCGACTCTTTGATTCTTTGTTTGTTTAGTTCTTCGATTCATCGATTTTTCAATTCATCGATTCTTAGATTCTTCGTTTGTCCATATCTACGATTCATCGATATTTTTATTCTTCGATACTTAGATTCTCCCATTCTTCAACTTTTCTTTTCTGCAATTCTTCGATTCTCTATTCTTCAATTCTTCGATTTGCGACAATTTTATTTTTTAATTCTTTGACTCTTCCTTTCTTCGATTCCTCGAGTCGTCGATTCCTCGATTATTCGTTTCTTCGATTCTTGGATTTTTCGATTCGTCGATTCTTCATTTCTTCGATTCTTCGATTCTTCGATTCTTCGATTCTTCGATTCTTCGATTCTTCGATTCTTCGATAGTTCGATTATTCGATTTTCCTATTTTCGACTCTTTGATTCCTCGTTTGTCCAATTCTTCGATTCATCGATTTTTTAATTCGTCGATTCTTAGATTATTTGTTTTTCCAATTCTTCGGCACTTGGTTTCTTCCATTCTTCAACTTTTCTTCAATACTTCGATTCTTTATTCTTCAATTCTTAGATTTTTCGGCTATTTTTTTATTATTAGACTCTTCCTTTCTTCGATTCTTGGAGTCTTCGATTCCTCGATTATTCGTTTCTTCAATTCATCGATTCTTCATTTCTTCAATTCTACGATTATTTTTTTATTTTTCAATTCTTTGATTCTTCGATTCTTACATTTTTCAACTATTCGGTTCATCGATTATTTTATTCTTCGATTCTATGATTTTCCAATTCTTCAATTACTCGATTTTTGAAATGGTTCGATTCTTGGATTCTTGGAGACTTGTTTTAGATTCTTTCAGATTCATTGAGATACCTTGAGATACCTTCTTTGAGATTCTTTGAGATTATTTGCAGTTTTTGAAATTCTTCAATGTTTCGACTCTTCGATTCATCGATTTTTCGTTTCTTCGTTTTTTCGATATATCGACTGTTCGAATCGTTCGATTTTTCGGTTTTTTGAATACTCAAATCTTTGTTTTTTTTTCGATTCTTTGATTGTTCGATTCTTCGATTATTCGTATCTCTGATTCCTCAAAACTTCGATCCTTCGATTCTTCAATTTTTCTATTCTTCGGTTGTTCGATTTTTCTATTCTTCGATTATTCGATTCTTCGATTCATCAATTCTTTATTTATTAATCGATTTTTTGATTCATGTTCTTCTGTTCTTCTGTTCTTCTGTTCTTCTGTTCTTCTGTTCTTATGTTCTTATGTTCTTATGTTCTTATGTTCTTATGTTCTTATGTTCTTATGTTCTTATGTTCTTATGTTCTTATGTTCTTATGTTCTTATGTTCTTATGTTCTTATGTTCTTATGTTCTTATGTTCTTATGTTCTTATGTTCTTATGTTCTTATGTTCTTATGTTCTTATGTTCTTATGTTCGTATGTTCTTATGTTCTTATGTTCTTATGTTCTTATGTTCTTATGTTCTTATGTTCTTATGTTCTTATGTTCTTATGTTCTTATGTTCTTATGTTCTTATGTTCTTATGTTCTTATGTTCTTATGTTCTTATGTTCTTATGTTCTTATGTTCTTATATTCTTATGTTCTTATATTCTTATATTCTTATGTTCTTATGTTCTTATGTTCTTATGTTCTTATGTTCTTATGTTCTTATGTTCTTATGTTCTTATGTTCTTATGTTCTTATGTTCTTATGTTCTTATGTTCTTATGTTCTTATGTTCTTATGTTCTTATGTTCTTATGTTCTTATGTTCTTATGTTCTTATGTTCTTATGTTCTTATGTTCTTATGTTCTTATGTTCTTATGTTCTTATGTTCTTATGTTCTTATGTTCTTATGTTCTTATGTTCTTATGTTCTTATGTTCTTATGTTCTTATGTTCTTATGTTCTTGTGTTCTTATGTTCTTATGTTCTTATGTTCTTATGTTCTTATGTTCTTATGTTCTTATGTTCTTATGTTCTTATGTTCTTATGTTCTTATGTTCTTATGTTCTTATGTTCTTATGTTCTTATGTTCTTATGTTCTTCTATTCTTCTGTTCTTCTGTTCTTCTGTTCTTCTGTTCTTCTGTTCTTCTATTCTTCTGTTCTTCTGTTCTTCTGTTCTTCTGTTCTTCTGTTCTTCTGTTCTTCTGTTCTTCTGTTCTTCTGTTCTTCTGTTTTCCCGTTATTCTGTTCTTCTGTTCTTTTGTTCTTCTGTTCTTCTGTTCTTCTGTTCTTCTGTTCTTCTGTTCTTCTGTTCTTCTGTTCTTCTGTTCTTCTGTTCTTCTGTTCTTCTGTTCTTCTGTTCTCCTGTTCTTCTGTTCTTCTGTTCTTCTGTTCTTCTGTTCTTCTGTTCTTCTGTTCTTCTGTTCTTCTGTTCTTCTGTTCTTCTGTTTTTCTGTTCTTCTGTTTTTCTGTTCTTCTGTTCTTCTGTTCTTCTGTTCTTCTGTTCTTCTGTTCTTCTGTTCTTCTGTTCTTCAGTCCTTCTGTTCTTCAGTCCTTCTGTTCTTCTGTTCCTCAAGCTTGCAATTATTTAACCATTCCCTATAGCGCATATAATCCATAAATATTCTAAATTCGATTACCATCGCATTTACCGAAACAGGTTTCTCATGTCAAACTTTTCCTTCGATATACCTGTAGACGTCACTTGTTGCGAGAAGTTTTTTTTCAGCAAAAGTGCACTCCCTACCACCATTCACTAGCTCCTGTCATCAACTGAAAAAAAAAGAAGCACGACCGAACACGAAAGCGATTCAGTTTTTCCATTTCAGGGACAGACGCGGCAGCAACTTTGCGCTTTTTATTTCTGCTTCTGTCGCAAACGAATTCTCCAAACTCCAATCTCGATAAACGGGCAGAACGTAAAGTTTTCCAACCGATACTGCTGCTGTTGCTGTTGCTGCATCGCTACGATGTCTGTTTTTGTGTTCGAACTCATGGAAGGGATACTGCTTTTGTTGTTTTCTCTAACCGGCTGCTGGTTGAAAGCTTGCTTGCTGCTGAAAATTGTTTTTTTTTTGTTGGATGCGTCGTACTGAGGAGCAGCTTGCTGAATGATGGCAGAAAATGCGAAGGGTTAAGCCCGGTATAAATCTACAGTATGCGTTGGATTCAAAAATAATTTTTAATTACATTGACATTATGATCATTTAGGGAAATCTTAAAACCTGAAGAACATACTCGACATTTTGATGTTTCCTTAATAATTAGGATATATATAATAACTAGTCGACTCGGCAGACGTTGTCCTGCGTAGTATGCGAAAATGCGCGTTGTGAACCGTCCAAGCAAAATTCACATACGAATTTTTATTTTAGTTTTTCACGATTTACTCAACTTTAGTCGTGATTTTCGTAGGAAGAAATATCATATCAACCCGTCGGAAACAATAATGAACATATCTGCTGAAGGAATGAAGAAAATCCATCCAGCCGTTTTCGAGTTATGCGGATACGAACACAGACCATTTCATTTTTATATATAAGATTGGGATGAATTGTCTGAACTATTGAATAGCGATATTGAACAACCCTAGCTGAGAATCCAAGTTTCGATAGAAGTTTGACACCGCCGAAAATATGAAAGAACAATTTTCTCCTAAATCGAATCAAATGACTGTTGCAACTTATGCTGATCTGATTGCTTTTGTTGTTGTCTGTGTCAGATTGACGAATATTACATAAAAAAATCTGAAAAGCCAACTTTTTTCACAGTAACTATGGTGATGCTGATACTATTGCTGCTATAATCATTACTATCATCATCACCCTCAACCACATAGGTATTTACTGTCACCAGTATCACTTTCATTAATTATTTAAAAAAGGAAACCACCATGAAGTTGTCAAATAACTATCTGAGAACATTGAAATCTCGCTTAACTTTTCAAAAGGTCCTAAGTAACATTTTTTTCATGATTTAATCTGAATAATGCAATCAACATATTTCATGTTAATCTGTAGATCGCAATACTCAAATTAAACCATGATAAAAATGTTACTTAGGACCTTTTGAAAAGTTAAGCGAGAAATGTTCCTTCAGTGGTGACTGCGTTGGAAGCAAAAATAAATCGAATTCCACCGACCATCGTGGACCATTTGAATTACAATTTCACAGTTTGGTCGTTCCTGCCTGCTTCATGTAGTCAGCTGAATGTTCTTCCTCTCGCACGAACCCACACGATTGATGACAGTAGCCCAAGGGGCACGTTGTGATCCTAATGGCATTTACCAGCAGACAGCAAGCCGTGCACGTGTTCCGTTCGGTTGAAGTGTCCTCGATTTGAGGAAATTTGTATACTACTTTCGATTCCTTGCCACAGAATTTTGGGGAAGAAACGGACGCAAAAACTTATTTTTCTCAGATTATTTTCTGTAGGAGCCTTACGGCTCCTGTTTGTGGCGTTTACAAAAAAAAGTCACCTTTCCGGTAGACAAATGACGGACAATTTTTACTTAGACCACAGTCATTCATTTCCATGCTTTCCGGCCGGCAAGCCCAGACAGTAGAGCAAGGCTCGGTCGAACACCTTCGAATAATAGTAATGGAATTGAATATGCATTTGTGTTTTTGAAACGGTAAATCAATTCTCGATAAATTAAACAATGGTATCCCGACACAATTACTTCGTTTCCGGTTCAGAACCACCGCTCGCTCGCTGTTGGGAGCATTCATTCACACAAAGAGTAGAACATTTCTAACTGAAATAAAACCACGGCGACGACGAATTCAATTGGAGTCCTGCACGTTGGACAAGAAAACTACGTCCACCAGCAGAAAGGTCATCTAGCGTAAGCACAGGTAGGTATAGGTAGGTGGTGCGGCAGCTTTGGCGAATTTGCAAAGTGCACATTTCCCTACCAGGCAAGGGTTTAATCGATTCAATGGAATTTAGTTGGATGCGGAGAGAAGATGCGATATGCGATTCAGCTGGCAAATGGGTTGAAATACGGTTCCGGAGTGGATTTTGGATTAGACTGGTACGCGAAAGTGAAACAATTTTACGCAATGCAGAAGTTGTTCTATAATGAGCTTCAATACAACAATAAAAATAAAAGTGCTAATATTCGAAGCACTTGTATTTTTTGTTTAGTCAAATTTGTAAAACTTCTCTGATATTCTGATACGTCTATTTGATTGAGCACGGGCAGCAGGGACTATGTCCAAGGGCTTGACGATCCCTCCCCAGGCCATCTGCGAGTTGTGGGGCTTGCCTAGGATGTGGTGGGGTTGGACAGTTAAATTCCTATAAAAAGCTGCATGTATCCGCAATTAGGTCCCACCAAAGCGACCATGTGCCGCTCAAAGCGCACAAGCCCAAGTCCTGGTGTTAGGTGGGACGCTAAACAGCCATGACACGACGGCCCTCCTACGAGACAGGAGGTTTGCGCAGGCCCAATAAGCCGCCTGGAAAATCAATAATTACGAACAATATAAGAAATAATACGTCTCGTTATAATCGCGAAGACCTAGGTGACGAATAAAGGATCACGATTGGAAGCTTGGAACATGGAACTGCAAGTCGCTAGGTTTCGCAGGTTGCGACAGGATGATCTACGATGAATTACCTCCCCGCAACTTCGACGTCGTGGCGCTGCAGGAGATGTGCTGGACAGGACAGAAAGTGTGGAAAAGCGGGCATCGAGCGGCTACCTTCTACCAAGGCTGTGGCACCACCAACGAGCTGGGAACCGGCTCCATAGTGCTGGGTAAGATGCGCCAACGTGTGATTGGGTGGCAGCCAATCAACGCAAGGATGTGCAAGCTGAGGATTAAAGGCCGTTTCTTCAACAATAGCATCATCAACGTGCACTGCCCACACGAAGGGAGACTCGACGACGAGAAAGAAGCGTTCTACGCACAGCTGGAGCAGACATACGATGGATGCCCACTGCGGGACGTCAAAATCGTCATCGGTGACATGAACGCACAGGTATGAAGGGAGGAAATGTATAGACCGGTCATTGGACCGGATAGTCTGCACACCGTATCGAATGACAATGGCCAACGATGCATAAACTTCGCAGCCTCTCGCGGAATGGTAGTCCGAAGCACTTTCTATTCCCGCAAAAATATCCACAAGGCCACATGGAGATCACCTAACCAAGAAACGGAAAACCAAATCGACCACGTTCTAATCGACGGTAAATTCTTCTCCGACATCACGAACGTCCGCACTTACCGCAGTGCGAATATTGAATCCGACCACAACCTCGTTACAGTATGCTTGCGCTCAAAACTCTCGACGATGTACAACACGCGTCGAAGTCGGACACCGCAGCTTAACATTGGGAGGCTACAAGACGGTAGACTAGCCCAAGAATACGCGCAACAGCAGCTGGAAGTGGCACTCCCAACGGAAGAGCAGCTAGGCTCACCGTCTCTTGAAGATGGCTGGAGAGGTATTCGATCCGCCATTGGTAGCACCGCAACCGCTGCACTTGGCACGGTGCCTCCGGATCAGAGAAACGACTGGTATGACGGCGAATGAGCAGTTAGTAGACGAGAAGAATGCAGCATTGGCGAGATTGCTACAACACCGCACCAGGGCGAACGAGGCACGATATAAACGGGCGCGGAACAGACAAAACTCGATTTTCCGGAGCAAAAAGCGCCAGCAGGAAGATCGAGACCGTGAAGAGACGAAGTAACTGTACCGCGCTAATAACACACGAAAGTTCTATGAGAAGTTAAACCGTTCACGTAAGGGCCACGTGCCACAGCCTGATATATGTAAGGTAGGGTGGCTCAAATTAGTATGGGAAAAACTTTTTTCAATTTTTTTGATGGGCCGCACTCTTATTCGGTTCTATTTGATGCCCTGATGCTCTGGACAAAATTTTAGCCAAATCGGTCAACGTTTGGGCAGTGCTAAACTCGTTGGAAGTTTATATGCAAAAATGTATGCAGAAACATCCCAAAACAGTGAATTGCAGTTGGACGGCACAACTTACGATGAAGAACTATGATACTCACTCAGATCTTGAAGAATTTAATACAAAATTCTATGCAGAAAACCGCGAGAAGATTAGAGTTTGCCCGGCTAAGTTATTAGCATTTCTCTGAAGTGGGGTTTGAGCAAATTTCGTTTCTTTTACCTTTGAAAAGAAATAAATTCACCCCTACAACACTCCAGTAAAATGCTAATATCTTTGCCTAAAAAACTCTAATCTTCTCGCGGTTCTCAGCATAACATTCTGTATTTAATTCTACAAGATCTGAATGAGTATCATGGTTCTTGATCGTAAATTGTACCGTCTAACTGCAAATCACTGTTTTTGGATATTTCTGCATACATTTTTCCATATAAACTTCCAACGAGTTTAGCACTGCCCAAACGTTGACCGATTTGGCTGAAATTTTGTCCAGAGCATCAGGGCCTCAAATAGAACCGAATAAGAGGGCGGCCCATCAAAAAATTTGAAAAAGTGTTTTTTGAGCCACCCTAGTGTAAGGACATAAACGACCTTCTTACGAAAGAGCGTGAGATGATCCAAAGGTGGCGGCAGCACTACGAAGAACACCTGAATGGCGATGTGGCAGACGAAGATGGCGGTATGGTGATGGACCTGGGAGAACGCGCGCAGGACGGCTCCGGATCTCCAGGAAATCCAGGAGGAGATTGGCCGGCTGAAGAACAACAAAGCCCCTGGGGTTGATCAACTACCAACTACTGCACTGGATCATTACCAAGATTGGAAAGGAGGAAGTTTTGCAACAGGAGTGGATGGAAGGGGTCGTGTGTCCCATCTACAAAAAGGGCGATAAGCTGGATTGTAGCAAATACCGCGCAATCACATTGCTGAACGCCACCTACAGGGTACTCTCCTAAATTTTATGCCGTCCACTAGCACCAATTGCAAGGGAGTTCGTGGGGCAGTACCAGGCGGGTTTTATGGGCGAACGCTCCACCACGGACCAGGTGTTCGCCATTCGCCAAGTACTGCAGAAATGCCGCGAATACAACGTGCCCACACATTATCTATTTATCGACTTCGAAGCCACATATGATACGATCGATCGGGGCCAGCTATGGCAGCGAATGCACCAACACGGATTTCCGGATAAACTGACACGGTTGATCAAAGTGACGATGGATCGGGTGATGTGCGTAGTTCGAGTTTCAGGAGCATTCTCGAGTCCCTTCGATACCCGCAGAGGGTTTCGGCAAGGCGATGGTCTTTCGTGTCTGCTATTCAACATCGCTTTGGAAGGGGTAATACGAAGAGCAGGGATTAACACGAGTGGTACAATTTTCAATAAGTCCGTCCAGCTATTTGGCTTCGCCGACGACATAGATATTATGGCACGTAACTTTGAGAAGATGGAGGAAGCCTACATCAGACTGAAGAGGGAAGCCAAGCGGATCGGACTAGTCATCAACGCGTCGAAGACGAAGTACATGATAGGAAGAGGTTCAAGAGAAGACAATGTTAGCCACCCACTGGTCGTTTGCATCGGTGGTGACGAAATCGAGGTGGTTGAAGAATTTGTGTACTTGGGCTTACTGTCGAAAATGAAACCAGCAGAGAAATTCAGAGACGCATAGTGGCTGGAAATCGTACGTACTTTGGACTCCGCAAGACGCTCCGATCGAATAGAGTTCGCCGCCGTACCAAACTGACAAGGAGGACCAACGCGCACTTCGAGTTTTCGAAAGGAAAGTGCTGCGTACTATCTATGGTGGGGTGCAGATGGCGGACGGTACGTGGAGGAGGCGAATGAACCACGAGTTGCATGAGCTGCTGGGAGAACCATCCATCGTTCACACCGCGAAATTCGGACGACTGCGGTGTCGGACAGTAACCCGGTGAAAATAGTTCTCGACAACGATCCGACGGGCACAATGTAACCGTTCGGGGAATGTTCTCGAGGATTGCTAAAACGGTGGCTTAAGCGCCACTCTCTACGAGAGACCACCGGTCGTGTTTGGTTTGCCCGACTTTTTAGAGACTATTTCGCTCAGGGAAACTCTCGAACGGTTCGCGGAACAATGGTAATAAATGTCGTAACGCATGCACTTACTCCAACTCGTTATCCGTACGAAACATAGGGAACTCAGAGGGAATGTTCGCTCATTCGAGCAATAAAACGGAACGAAACGTAATTTAGTTTAGTGAGTATGTTTTATTGCCAACTGGCGTTAAACGTAATGGGAATTCAACCAACTCAACAAAATTCATTTAAAACTTTTTATATTTTAGAGCATTCATTCGTACTGGACGCGATTAAATCGTACGGAATGGGAAAGAGCAAAACATGGCCATGTAACAAAAAGCTCTTCACGTACCTGCGCAGGATTTGTGTTGACTCGATGCCGGCAGGAACGATGAGGCTTCGATGTCGTTGAAGATGGCGACGATAGCTACGAAGATGGCGGTAACACGATGGCGGTCACCGGCGTGTCCGTACTGCGATTTGGCGCGCAGCGATGGAGATGACCCGTATGCGATATGGCCGATCTAAAGGTGCAGAGTGAGTGGCGGCTGGAACGGAAGCTTCCGATTTCGATCGGAGAGAGTGTTGTGGCACTTGGCCTGGATTCCCCGGGACGATCGGCTCCGCCGAATAGAGGCACACGTACCCAAGCGACCCGGCTTCGCGTACCTTTCCGGTTCACCGAGCGGGGGTGGTGCGTCCTCTATCCTTTGGTTAGGATCGAGGTTCGTGGCGTGCAATTGACGACACGCAGAAAGACGAACCTACACTCTCTAAAACACTGGTCCGAAAATGTAACGTAAAGGACCTTTCCGTCGGCAATTAACGACCGACGTGGAAAATTCGCTACGATTGACTTAGCGACCTCACTCACCTCCGTTTGGCTACCTACTTGAGGCGGGCCTTCGCTTGGCACACGGGTCGGACGGTCCTCGGACGGTCAACGGACGAAGTCGTGGTGGAATACCACGAACGGAATCTCGATGAGATGATGAATGCCGCCGATTAGCGACAGAAAATCCAGCCGTACAAAAAAAGCGCAGGGCGCTGCGTGTCCAACACGAAATCACATTAATTTAAGACCTGCTCAACTTGATTCGATTTAATTACCTTTTTTCGTATTAATTCACTTTAATAAAATTATCTGAGCAGAAAACGCAATCGATTGGACCTCGGTCCACTAAACTGGGAAGAAAAACACAGAGCATTTAACACCACTTATTGACGTAGGACTTACGTCTTTCTTTACTATACTGGGTGTCATTTAGATTTTTGGAAATCGAGAGCGTTACGCTGGAAGGGAAGATTTTGAACGTTACTAGCGTCTTTATCTTTCGATGGATTTTTAAGATTTATATATCAATCGACTCGGACACTCTCCAGCAATTTGCCTATTTCATTGAAACTTAAGATTATTAACGATTAGCTATTGAAAATTTCAATTCTTGTCAAATCCAGTAAAAATTTCATATGTAACCAAACCCGTGCATTCCTAACACGGACATCAGAATACGGTATGTCACGGGCCTTCGGGTCTATCGGAATATTTTCTTTGTGTATAAAAGAAGCAGTGTCTGCCGTGTGCGAGTCATTACAATTTGTGACAGCAGCGCGTTTTGACGTGCTTTTTGCTCGCGCATTTTTTCGTTTCGTTCGTTCGTTCGCTGTGTTTACCTACACAGCGACAGCATGCAGTCACCAGCGGTAGAACTGCCGGTGGGTCTGCGAATATGCGTGAAAGAAGTGGGCGCATTTTTTGCCATTATGTGCTTGATGATGGTCGGATGCAGTGGTGTCGGTTGCGATGGATGCAATCGCTCATCGTATCGCTCGGAGTTCACGGCTAGAGGCCGACGATGGCTGAGGCAGCGAGGGCAGCGGTGGTGGATGAAGAAAAATAAAATTAGAGAGATTTGGTCTGCTCATCCAGGTGATTGGTTTCATAATCCACATGATCCCGGGATGGGTACGAGTCATGTCATATGACTGACCATATGTTAAGTTGTGCTTGGTACTAAACGACACGTACATTAAAACATGGTTATACTATAACAGTTCTGATTCCCCAGGAAACAAAATTAACACTATTGCTGATTGTGCATCTTTAATTGCTAATGCCTTCTGCAAACAAATGAAAGTAATTATTTTAATCAAATTTTTATTTTCATCAGTGTATGAAAATAATCAAATTTTTAAAATAATTACTTTTATTTGTTTGCAGAAGGCATTAGCAATTAAAGATGCACAATCAGCAATAGTGTTAATATTCATTTTAGATTAGAAAATTTCGCTGTATTACATGTAAATGTTTTAAAAAAGTTCGCAAAAAATAATTTCCAAAAGAATATTTAAATAATCTTTATCTTATCCTTTGTTTTGCATTTTCTGAGAAATTGTATTATTAAACTTGACGTAGAGTTTGGAATCAAAACATTGAATAATTTCCTTGACTTGTTTCTTATTGTTGTGATTTTTTTTCAGGAGTAAGCACGCATGTTAGCAAAAAGAAGCAACGAAATTGGTGCTATATTCCTTTGTTTGGAAAACGGGACAGTTCCCCTAGATTAGCACATTTTGCCTAAGGCTAAAAATTTTATAAATAGAATTTTGAAACTTCAAATACTATCATTAATAATAAAAAAATAAATACCCTACATTTGCTTGAGTAAATAAGGGCTTAATAGTTAGAAACAAAGCAATTCTAATTATTTAATTATTAGTTTTATTTCCAGAGGTTTTGAATAAACAAATTACTAATAATTCTACACACCATGGAAGTTGTCGTTTCCAATATCAATACCTATAATCAAACTCCATAGATCCAAAACTTAGAAGTTAAATGTAAATACGTTACGTTTATACAAGTCCTACGTCTACTCGCGGTTATGTTGAAAACATTACCCATTGCTCGTTTTTTTTTTAAACTCACTCACTAATTTTACCTTCAAATTAAACTAAAATTACTCAAGCAAAATCTTAAATTTTCAAAAACTGAACGTAAGTATTTAATTCGCGCACTTCTGCTCTCCAGCCGATTCGTAGACGAAATGAGCGAGTCTGAGTCGTACTTGCGTCAAGAAATTTGGAATCTTTTGAAATCATTTTACTATTCAACTATTGAAATCTGAGCTATCATTCAATTTGATTGTAAAGCATATTCAAATAAAATTGCGCCAACCGATTGGCATGGCGATCGGAGGCATGGCGCCTGTTTGCCGCCTATTTGCAGCTCACATGCGTGCCATAATGAGTTGAGCTTTTATAACAAATACTATAAACTTGAAATTGATACAGAAACGAACAGATTTTATGAACGCAAACGAAACACGACACACGATCATAAATTAAAACTAAATTCTAAATTTATTTTTGTTTTATCGGTTCTAATCGAATATTTTTATTTGAATTTTAATCGAAATAAACGTAAAACGTTACAACAAGAAGGCGAGGTGTGCAGCGGGCAAGGTTGATCGATCAGGTGGAAGATGACTTGCGGACTCTCCATAGACTGCGTGGTTGACGTCGTGTAGCCATGGACCGAGCCGAATGGAGAAGACTCTTATATACCACACAGGCCACTTCGGCCTTAGTCTGAATAAATAATAATTTAAATAAATAAATAAAACAGCAGTATCTATACATAACATAATCATATGTTTGCATTAAATTGAATACGAATACGAAAAAACAATAAAATTGATAAATGACCTTAAATTGTTCCTTTATTGTATGTTCAAAGTTAGAATAAATAAATTAGAAATCATTTGTTTCCTTTTTAATATTATATGTGCTTCCTTTTAATACCTACTTATTATCTATTCCCTTTGCTTAACAGGAAATTGATATCAATATTATTTTTGCGAGGACAAACGATGGAAGAGATCTAATGGAGGAACTCAAAGAGAACACAAAGCCGAATGACAAAACAATCAAACGTTTTACTCACCTTCTTTGCGATTGTTAAAATCTTGTTACGGAGTGTAAGTATGAAATAGAAATGTAGGTTGTACGTTTTTGGTAATATAGTATTTTCATTTTAGGCGCACATCTACATTTTACAAAAACATTGTTGCTCAATCATTAGTCAATTCATACCCTATTTTGGCTTCAACGGTTTCTGAAGCTCCGCATGTATGTTATTTCTCAAACACTGGTATTTATAGATATTTATAAGAAGTATTTATACTTAATCATATTTTTAGGCGCTATGCTGGAGTGAATCGCAAGTCAGTCCTCTCTGTTTATAGAATCCATATACAGATGGGACTGACAGACTGACGCAGGAAAACTTAAAACCATATGCAGTGGCGTAGCCAGAAAATTGGTATGGAGGAGGTTTTCTGAACTTTTTTTTTCGAAAAAAAAATTTCTTCAAAAAATTTTGTCTCTGGGGGGGGGTTTATGCTCAAAACCACCCCCGTGGCTACGCCACTGACCATATGCAGTATTTGGCCAAACGGGCGTGAAGTGTATTAGCCTACCCCATTCTTAGACATTAGTCTTGACAATAAGTTGTTAATTGGAAATTATATTTCCTATTGTATTATTATACAACCTATCAAACAATGTCTCGTATAAAGATCAGTTTCCGGTTAGAATAGTATATAAGTCCATGATTCCCTATTGTAGCCCTCTTTGATGTCCCGGTCGTTGACCAATAAAATAGTGTAGAGAAACACGTGTCATTAAATTATACATCCGAAACATAACAGTTTTGGCGACGAGGTTAGTAGAACCACTCGTGTGTTTTCAGTTCGCGTGTGTCGTGTTACAATAGGACGATGGCAGTATCTAGTGAAAATAAATCGAATCCTTTTCAAGGAGCAGTGGGGCAGCAAATGGCTC
This sequence comes from Armigeres subalbatus, assembly GCF_024139115.2. Classification (NCBI taxonomy): domain Eukaryota; kingdom Metazoa; phylum Arthropoda; class Insecta; order Diptera; family Culicidae; genus Armigeres; species Armigeres subalbatus. Next base: position 332,964,176 of record NC_085141.1, read on the forward strand.
CAGTTGGCAGGATGGACCCTTTCATACCCGGCGAAGATTTTGAAGTGTACATCAAGAGGTTAAAAATGTATTTCATCGCAAATGGAATTGCGGATAATCTGAAAGCTGCTGTTTTAATTACGGTTATGGGAAACGAAACGTTCCAAATACTAGACTCGTTGTTTAGTCCGGAAGACCCGTGTGATAAGACGTTTGATCAAATAGTGGATAAATTAAAAAGGCAATTTAAACCATTGGTGATAGTGTCCGCAGAAAGGTATAAGTTGTATACGCGGAAGCAAAAAGTGAATGAACCAATCTCGGAATATGTTGTGGCCCTGAAACACCTCGCACAAACGTGTAATTTTGGAGCATTTCTTTCTGATGCACTTCGCGACGCGTTTATTATTGGCATTCACGATCAAAAAATTCGACGACGACTATTATCTGAAGAATTGGATTTCGATAAAGCGTATAAAATTGCAGCCGGCATGGAGTTGGCTAATGTGGAAGAATCGTATCTTAAAATTGAAAACGGGTTGAACCACGTGGTATCAAAACAGAAAAACGTGGTTACGGGAACAGTGAAGCGTGGCGGTGCGAGAGGAAGGCTAACAATAGATGAGCAAAAAGTGAAAAGGTGTATGCGTTGTGGAAGATCTAACCATGCGGCCAACCAGTGTCCAGCGGTTGGTGTGATATGCTATAAGTGTCGTTTGAGAGGTCACTTTGCGAACCAGTGCAGAACGAGGGATGTTCATTTGGTTCAGGAAACCGAGGAAGATGAAGATGACGAAGAAGCCGTAGATTTGATCAGTTGGGTAGCAGAAGGTAATGATCCGTTGCTCGTTCCAATGCAGGTAGAAGGTAAAGAAGTCATAATGGAGATCGATAGTGGTGCGTGTAAAACTATCATAAGTGAAGATGATTATAAGGAAAAATTTAATTATATTAGTTTGCAACAGGAGTCAAAATCATTCCAGGTCATTACAGGGCAAAGATTTAAGCCTTTAGGAGTGGGAGAGTTCAGAGTCAGCATTCCTAATACCAACAAAGTATTCAATTTAGAAATGAGTGTGGTGCGAACAGATTTTAGGTTCAAGCCACTTTTAGGCAGGTCTTGGTTAAACGCGTTATATCCAGGGTGGAAAAATAGAATAATTGATTTTGTGCATGGTGTACATACTATTGAGGAGGACGGACACAAGCAAATGGTGAATATGCAGGGTTTGGATAGCAGATCCTCAATCTCAGGCAACGATAAAAAGGATTTTCTGCAAATATTGCAAAAATCGTATCCGCGAGCTTTTAGTGAGGACAGTAGTCTACCCATAAACGAGTTTGAAGTGGACATCGTGTTGAAGGAACATACGCCTGTTTTTCATAAATCCTATGAACTACCTTTCAAAATGCGTGAACCTGTGGAAGAAGAGTTGAAGAAAATGGTGGACGACGGCATTTTAAAACCGGTGAAATACAGTAGGTATGCCAGTCCAATTATTGCTGTTCCCAAGGCAGATGGTAAGTCGATACGTATTTGTGTAGATTGTAAACGAACCATCAACAAATCAGTTGAAACAGAGCATTACCCTCTTCCAAGAGTTGATGATATTTTGGCTAGCTTTCCGGGTTGTAAGGTATTTTGCGTTCTCGATCTCAAGGGTGCATATCAGCAGTTAGCTCTGTCAGAGGATTCAAAAAAATATTTGACAATTAACACTCACAAAGGTTTGTTTCAATTTCAAAGGCTTTGTTATGGAGTGAGTAGTGCACCATCTATCTTTCAACAAGTGATCGATCAAATATTACGTGGGTTAAAGTATGTCAGATCATATATCGATGATACCTTAATTGGAGGCAGAAATTTTGAAGATTGCTTTAATAATTTGAAAATGGTTTTAGCACGTCTCGATAAGTACAATGTGCATGTGAATTTGGAAAAGTGTAGTTTTTCTTACCACAAGTTAATTATCTTGGACATACTCTGAGTGAAAAGGCATAAGTCCTAATAACGATAAAATAAAAGCTATCGTAGAAGCCCTGAGTCCCATGAACAGTGCCCAATTACAATCATATCTTGGTTTACTTAATTATTATTCGCGATTTCTTCCAAATGCCAGTAGCATGTTGAGACCTCTTTATGATCTTTTGAAAAAGAACGTCTCATTTCAATGGACGGAAGCTCACCAGAATGCATTTCAGGCTAGCAAACAACTATTGCTATCATATAAGTTGGTGGCAGTCTATAACCCCTATTAAAAATTAATAGTCTCTTGTGATGCCTCCCCTTATGTAGTCGGAGCAATCTTATCCCATGAAGTAAATGGAGAACAAAAACCAATAATTTTTGCCTCTAGCACTTTATCTCCCTCAGAACAAAATTATTCACAATTGCATAGAGAGGCACTGGCAATTATGTTCGCGATTAACCGATTTCATAAATATATTTATGGTTATCAATTCGAATTGCATACTGATCATGAACCTCTCAAGCTATTCTGAATCCGAAGAAATGCAAAATGCTATAGCAGTAGCAAGATTACAAAGATGGGCAGTACAACTATCAATGTATGATTACGAAGTTAAATACAAACCGGCGTCAAAGATGCGACACGTTGATGCTTTATCAAGATTGCCATTAGAGGATACAACTCAAGTGGATTTTGTGAAATCATTAAATATTTCGGATGAGGTACCAATTGATTTAGAAATGGTTCGCGTATGTTCTGAGAACGATCCTCTAATTAGAAAATTAATCAGATTTTGTCAATCAGGATGGGTGAAAACCATTGACGAAGAATTAACGTACTATAAAAAACTTCAGAATTGTTTATCGGTTGAAAATAAATGTTTGGTTTATCGAGATCGAGTTGTTGTTCCGGAACAAATGAAAAGCAAAATGTTGCAACTATTACACGAGGGACACATAGGAATAGTGCGAACAAAAGTGCTAGCCAGAAAAAATGTATGGTGGAAAAACATTGAGAAAGATATTGAACATCTCAAGAATCAATGCGTAACAGTTTGCCAAAAAAAAAAACTCAAAAACAGACGTCTTCTTCATATGTGCCATAATCTGAAACGAAAACAGTATTAGAACGTGTTCATTTGGATCTCTTCTATTTCGGCAAGTTTACCTTTTTGATAATAGTGGATGCATTCAGTCGTTGGATAGAAGTTAGTGTCATCTAATGCAAAATCGATAATAGATCATGTGCGGAGATTCATCGTAACATTCGGATTGCCCAAAGAAATTGTCTCAGATAATGGGCCCCCGTTCAACTCCACTTTGTTCATAGAGTTTTGCAATCGGCAGGGAATTAGTGTTAAAAAATCGCCCCCTTATCATCCAGAATCCAATGGGTTAGCCGAACGTGGTGTGCAGACAACCAAAAACACATTGAAAAAGTTTTTGATTGATTATAAATATCGCGCTCTTTCTATCTATGAACAAGTAGATAATTTTTTGTTCAAATATCGAAATACACCCAATGCTGTCTCTGGAATCTCCCCTTCGGAAATAATGTTCAAATTTAAACCACAAACATTAATTGATAAATTATCTATTAGGCAGAACAAACAAGTTGAATGTCGAAAAGTGATTCAGAGTACGTCTAACCATATTGTGAACTCTTTTGAAAAAGGAGAAAAGATAATGTATATGAATCATTTTAAATCGTTTTGCAAATGGATTCCTGGCAGGATTGTTGACAAGCTTTCAAAATCGTTGTACAAAATTGAGATTAACGATAATATTAGAATAGTTCATGTGTCGACTTTACGTAAGTCCGACCTAAGTGACAAATACCATCCGAACGTATCAATTTCCCAAAATACTCATACTGAACCACGAACACCAGCACCAAAATTTGTAAAGAAGTCGATTACTAAAAAAAAGCATTGTAACACTCAAACTAAGTGGTCAGATTTTTCAAAATTAAGACGTTCGCAAAGGAAAAGGAAACAGACAGTTTTTTTTAGAGGATAAAACAGTCTAAAAGGGGAGAAGTGAAGTGTATTAGCCTACCCCATTCTTAGACATTAGTCTTGACAATAAGTTGTTAATTGGAAATTATATTTCCTATTGTATTATTATACAACCTATCAAACAATGTCTCGTATAAAGATCAGTTTCCGGTTAGAATAGTATATAAGTCCATGATTCCCTATTGTAGCCCTCTTTGATGTCCCGGTCGTTGACCAATAAAATAGTGTAGAGAAACACGTGTCATTAAATTATACATCCGAAACATAACAGGGCGGATGGGCGCGTTTTCTATAGGTTCAGGGACACATTGAGCTTCCAAATACTCAACAGTCGGAAATCGATCTTTTCTCTATGGTAATTTCATTACTTTTTTTTATTAATGCGGTAATGTCAGAGTTCATTCATAGAGAATATTTAAATTGCAAACTGTTGATATTGTTGTTATATAACAATTTCGGTTTTTTTTTATCTAGGAATATATCGATGGTTCTAACCAGACGTAAATTTCTACTCTCAATCATTTTGCATTTTCAAAAAGTTTTCAAATTATATTCTAATTTATTATAGGCAGAGGAACTGAAATTCGTTTTACCGACGGCCGAAAACAGGAAGAAGATCATGAATTTATGGTCATCTACATTTGAATACCGGTCACAGTTTCGTTCAAATCAGGACTTCCATTCTTTCATCGACGAATTCTCCGTTACTACGTCTTTTGATGGTGAGCTGGTAAGTTCTATACTGGTATGGTAGATTATGTATGCTTCAAAAACTAATTTTGAAATACGTTTAGGTGGAATATGATTTTAGAAAGTTATGGAACCAAACCGTGGACTTTATTGAGCAGTGGAAGACGTGTCAGCATAAGATACTTATGTCGTACAAACAATCCACTAAAAAGTTCAATCATTAATCATAAGTAATCATTTTCTTATCACTTTTATTTGTCCGTGCTAAGAATCCAACTCGCGGCTCTAAGCGTGTGCGTGAAGAAAGATCTTCGGAAGATAATCCCATGAATGGGCTGATTAACTGGATTAAGGTAATCAACGATAGCGATAGACAATCAAAAGAAATGTGTCAATTCGTTTTAGGGTCACTAATAAGAAATATTCTATTTTCAGCTGGATGACCCACTTCGTGTCTGTTATAAGGTTCCGGTTTTAATCATAAGAGGAAATCTCATGACAGAAGGAGAAAGGCATTTCGTTTCCTGGGATAGCGTCAACATGGCTGTCGGTGATGACATCGTGCGTGCATTTCGCATGTTTTGTCAATGCTTTGATGTATTTAGCATTCCATGCGCACCAAGTGATAATCAGTTCATGATGTTTTTCCGGGGAATAATCTTTTCAGTGGAAAAAGTCTCCACAACCGGAGAAAAAGTCGTTAGATCTCTAGAGGAGTAAGTGAAACATAAGAAAAAATCATATATCAGCATTGAATAAAAATAAGTATTGTTATGAGATATTTCTATTGTTTTATTATAGTATTATGGGAGAAAACTATTAAATAATAAAAGTAGGCGCTGCTTTATAAATTGTTTACCGAAATTTAAGCAGTAGTTTTAAAGGTTTCTCGGCAAAAAATAGCTGAGAAGCTCGTGAAAATTTGACAGTTGATTCTAAATAAAAATAACCAAGCGCTCGGCATTCGAAACTTTTACCGAATTTATTAATGACATCTCAGCTGTTGGATTCTCGGCAATTTATTTTACCGGCCTCGGCGAAATAAATTAAGTGTGTATGACAGCTTTGAAATCTCTATCGTCAACGCGGTGGGCCTGCCGTGCGGAAGCTGTAACGACAGTTAAAAATCAGCTTCCAGCTCTGAGGACGGCTATACTTGAGATAATTGAATCGACCACCACTCCGGAAGTCCGAATGAAGGGCAGGGGGCTGCTTGGTCAGATTAATACATTCAATTTCATCATTTGCTTGGAACTTATGGAACCTATACTAAACCAAATTGATATAGTTAGTAAGGCATTACAATCGCCAAAGATAACGATATCAGCGTCCCTAAAATTGGTTTCCTCGCTGAAAGCCAACTTAACTACAATGCGGAACTCAGAACAGTTTTCCGAGCTTTCCGCTGTAGACCTAGGAAAATTCCTAGAAAACTTGATGCGAATCCAACGACAAGTTACTTCTTTGAAACAAAAAAAGCGGAGATGCACAGCAAACTGTTCAACAGTTTGTTAGATACCCTTGTAAGCAGCATCAATGAACGTTTCTCCCAGGAATCGTCGGAAGTGCTTCTAGCATTTGAACGCATCATTAAATTGAACCCTCTCGATAGCGACTTTACTATCATCAAACCAAAAGTCAAATTTTCTATTGTTGAACTAAAAAGCTAGATCGCGCTTCTGAATACACAGGCACCGGAAGCGAAATCTGATTGGGGACCTATCGAATGGCATAACAATTCAACAAGCACTGTTTTCATGAATTTCCGCAAAGTTCTTTGTTACTTCTCTGCTATTCCGATATCATCGTATGGACTGGAACGAACATTTTCCAAGATGAAAATAGTGAAGAATAAACTCCGATCAACAATGACCGGAGAACGCCTCGAGGCTCTTATGCTCCCATTTGTGGAACAAGATATGGCTAGTCAAATGGACATCAGCCAAATAATTGACGATTTCGTCGTTAGCACATCTCAACAGCGAAGACTCGAGTTGTGAATGTAAGTAGCGTACTTATAATTCAATCGATATTTTATTATTTAAGTTTTCAAATAAGTTCTATATTTTATTTTACACAGGTAGAAGCATCGCCCAATTAGCTGACAGACAAACAGATCTCAAATTTTCCTACCTGCGAATACTACAAGGCCACAATCCGTAGCTTCCGCATCTCCCTCAGACGGCTAAAATTACGGGCAAACCGTCCTTCACCCTAGTCAACAAACATAGCTAAAATCTCAACAAGTACAAAGAACTCCTCAAGGTTCCTCGGGCCCTTCAACCCGGCTGGTAAGTGCCACTCCATTAGACCATTTTTCGGGCACCTCGGGATCTCAACCTGGACAGTTAGCCCCATTAGATTCAGCGCCCCTCATTTATCTATAGGGAAAGCGTATGCAAACACCTTAAGGTAGGCAATTATAGATGGAATCTCTTACGCTGAAGCGATGTGCATCGATTGTTTCGAGCAAAACATCATCACCGCTAGCGAAATTATCTGGTTGTTCAACAATAGGGACACGGCAGGTATTTTCGTCATAGTCTCGAAAACCAATAAAAGAGACGATTTTTTGTAAAACTCATAGGTACCAAATCGTAAGCTCAGGAGAAATGTTCTGCTATAGTGGAGTTCTAGCAAATGTACGTTGCTTTCGTTGTTTTTAGCCCCTACGACGATGGACGGAAATACCTGCCGTGTCCCTACCTATATATCAAAAACTAGCGAGCCTCTTGAAAGGAGGCTTCCGAGGCTCTTGAAAGGAGGCTTCCGAGCCTCTTGAAAGGAGGCTTCCGAGCCTCTTGAAAGGAGGCTTCCGAGCCTCTTGAAAGGAGGAGGAAAAGGAGGCTTCCGTGCCTCTTGAAAGGAGGCTTCCGTGCCTCTTGAAAGGAGGCTTCCGAGCCTCTTGAAAGGAGGCTTCCGAGGCTCTTGAAAGGAGGCTTCCGAGGCTCTTGAAAGGAGGCTTCTGAGCCTCTTGAAAGGAGGCTTCTGAGCCTCTTGAAAGGAGGCTTCTGAGCCTCTTGAAAGGAGGCTTCTGAGCCTCTTGAAAGGAGGCTTCTGAGCCTCTTGAAGGAGGCTTCTGAGCCTCTTGAAGGAGGCTTCCTGAGCCTCTTGAAAGGAGGCTTCCTGAGCTCTTGAAAGGAGGCTCTGAGCCTCTTGAAAGGAGGCTTCCAGGCCTCTTGAAAGGAGGCTTCCTGAGCCTCTTGAAAGGAGGCTTCTGGAGCCTCTTGAAAGGAGGCTTGAGCCTCTTGAAAGGAGGCTTCTGAGCCTCTTGAAAGGAGGCTTCCAGGCCTCTTGAAAGGAGGCTTGAGCCTCTTGAAAGGAGGCCTGAGCCTCTTGAAAGGAGGCTTCTGAGGCCTCTTGAAAGGAGGCTTCCAGGCCTCTTGAAAGGAGGCTTCTGAGCCTCTTGAAAGGAGGCTTCTGAGCCTCTTGAAAGGAGGCTTCCTGAGCCTCTTGAAAGGAGGCTTCTGAGCCTCTTGAAAGGAGGCTTCTGAGCCTCTTGAAAGGAGGCTTCTGAGCCTCTTGAAAGGAGGCTCTGAGCCTCTTGAAAGGAGGCTTCTGAGCCTCTTGAAAGGAGGCTTCCGAGCCTCTTGAAAGGAGGCTTCTGAGCCTCTTGAAAGGAGGCTTCCGGGCCTCTTGAAAGGAGGCTTCCGAGCCTCTTGAAAGGAGGCTCTGAGCCTCTTGAAAGGAGGCTCTGAGCCTCTTGAAAGGAGGCTTCCTGAGCCTCTTGAAAGGAGGCTTCTGAGCCTCTTGAAAGGAGGCTTTCGAGCCTCTTGATAGGAGGCTTCCGTGCTTCTTGATAGGAGGCTTCCAAGCCTTTTGAAAGTAGGCTTCCAAACCTCTTGAAATGAGTGTTCGGAGCTCTTGAAAGTAGGTTTCCGAGCTTCTTGAAAGGAGGCTTCCGAGCTTCTTGAAAGGAGGCTTCCGAGCCTCTTGAAAGGAGGCTTCCGAGCCTCTTGAAAGGAGGCTTCCGAGCCTCTTGAAAGGAGGGTTCCGAAACTCTTGAAAGGAAGCTTCTGAGACTCTTGAATGAAGGCTTCTGAGCCTCTTGAAAGGAGGCTCTGAGCCTCTTGAAGGAGGCTTCTGAGCCTCTTGAAAGGAGGCTTCTGAGGCCTCTTGAAAGGAGGCTTCTGAGCCTCTTGAAAGGAGGCTTCTGAGCCTCTTGAAAGGAGGCTGAGCCTCTTGAAAGGAGGCTTCGAGCCTCTTGAAAGGAGGCTTCTGAGCCTCTTGAAAGGAGGCTTCTGAGCCTCTTGAAAGGAGGCTTCTGAGCCTCTTGAAAGGAGGCTTCCGAGCCTCTTGAAAGGAGGCCTGAGCCTCTTGAAAGGAGGCTTCTGAGCCTCTTGAAAGGAGGCTTCCTGAGCCTCTTGAAAGGAGGCTTCCTGAGCCTCTTGAAAGGAGGCTCTGAGCCTCTTGAAAGGAGGCTTCCGAGCCTCTTGAAAGGAGGCTTCTGAGCCTCTTGAAAGGAGGCTTCCGAGCCTCTTGAAAGGAGGCTTCCGAGCCTCTTGAAAGGAGGCTTCCGAGCCTCTTGAAAGGAGGCTTCCGAGCCTCTTGAAAGGAGGCTTCCGAGCCTCTTGAAAGGAGGCTTCCGAGCCTCTTGAAAGGAGGCTTCCGAGCCTCTTTATTTTTATTTATTTTATTTCGTCAACCAACGTAGACTAGTACATATACATATACATGTTTGTTTTTGTAATGCTATAGTATAATTAAATAATAGGTTTTTTTTAGTAAAGTGATGTATAATTTTGATTTTGAATTTATATTGCTGAATTTGTAATGTTTGTTCTTTGGAAATACTGTCTAATGTTATGCCGAGACATTGTTAAGTCAATAGTTTCGCAGTGTTGATTGTAAACGGCCATCATTCGGTTGAGAGGCCCAAATTTGTCGTAATTTGTTCGGCAGTGGTTAGTTAAAAATAATGTTCTATGTCGAAGTAGCCGAGAAGGTATGTAAAAGTGGAAGGAGGCTTCCGAGCCTCTTGAAAGGAGGCTTCCGAGCCTCTTGAAAAGAGGCTTCCGAGCCTCTTGAAAGGAGGCTTCCGAGCCTCTTGAAAGGAGGCTTCCGAGCCTCTTGAAAGGAGGCTTCCGAGCCTCTTGAAAGGAGGCTTACGATCCTCTTGAAAGGAGGCTTCTGAGCCTCTTGAAAGGAGGCTTCTGAGCCTCTTGAAAGGAGGCTTCCGAGCCTCTTGAAAGGAGGCTTCTGAGCCTTTTAAAAGGAGGCTTCTGAGGCCTCTTGAAAGGAGGCTTCTGAGCCTCTTGAAAGGAGGCTTCTGAGCCTCTTGAAAGGAGGCTTCTGAGCCTCTTGAAAGGAGGCTTCCTGAGCCTCTTGAAAGGAGGCTTCTGAGCCTCTTGAAAGGAGGCTTCTGAGCCTCTTGAAAGGAGGCTTCCTGAGCCTCTTGAAAGGAGGCTTCTGGAGCCTCTTGAAAGGAGGCTTCCGAGCCTCTTGAAAGGAGGCTTCCTGAGCCTCTTGAAAGGATTCCAGGCCTCTTGAAAGGAGGCTCTGAGCCTCCTGAAAGGAGGCCTGAGCCTCTTGAAAGGAGGCTTCCTGAGCCTCTTGAAAGGAGGCTTCTGAGCCTCTTGAAAGGAGGCTCTGAGCCTCTTGAAAGGATTCTGAGCCTCTTGAAAGGAGGCTCTGAGCCTCCTGAAAGGAGGCTTCCGAGCCTCTTGAAAGAAGGCACCGAGCCTCCTCTCTTGAAAGGAGGCTTCTGAGCCTCTTAAAAGGAGGCTTCCGAGCCTCTTGAAAGGAGGCTTCCTAGCCTCTTGAAAGGAGGCTTCCTAGCCTCTTGAAAGGAGGCTTCCTAGCCTCTTGAAAGGAGGCTTCTGAGCCTCTTGAAAGGAGGCCTGAGCCTCTTGGAAGGGTGACTTCCGAGTCTCTTGAAAGGAGACTTCCGAGTCTCTTGAAAGGAGACTTCCGAGTCTCTTGAAAGGAGACTTCCGAGTCTCTTGAAAGGAGACTTCCGAGTCTCTTGAAAGGAGACTTCCGAGTCTCTTGAAAGGAGACTTCCGAGCCTATGAAAAGAGGCTTCCGAGCCTTTGAAAGGAGGCTTCCGAGTCTTTTGAAAGGAGGCTTCCGAGACTTTTGAAAGGGTGCTTCCGAAACTCTCGAAAGGAGGCTTCCGAGACTCTTAAAAGGAGGCTTGGAATTGTAATATATCCGCCATTACTTATTTTCGTCCGAGGTATCCCTTGGAGCCAACGAAGGTACCCCCAGGGGTACATGTACCCCAGGTTGAGAACCGCTGATTTAGATGTTTTCGAATCTTAAAATTAAGTTCAACACCGTGCAAGTTTTGGTAGGATCTTATACAGAAATGTTAGAAAATCTAACAATCACCGGGTGGGTGTAGCATGCAGAACAAATCCTATCTGCTATCGAATTGTAACTAAAACTTTTTTGTGCACACAGGGAGCCAGAAAAACATCGTCATAAGTTCATAAATCCGGATTATGATCAAAGAATCAGTTCTATTTGATGCGTCGTTTGTCTTCCGTAAACCTGCTGTAAAAATAATCACTTGAGGAGGATAAATGATTTTCGGGGAAATTGAAACGGCTTAACTGAACCTTCTGAACCACTCTAAAACAACAAATCCATTCCGTATCCAACTCTACTAGCTATCTACTCGCCGCCCCGGGGTACGTTTCACTCAGCAGCATCACGTTTCACTTTCTCCCACGTGGACTCAGTGCCCCCAGTACGTACCCACCACCGACCGCACCGTGCCACTTACACTTGCGAAGAGCTGATGTGCGAACGTAGTGGGAATCTTGCCCGAAAACCGCTTCGGATTAGCAGTCGCAAATGGTTGGGACTTATTCAAAGCACGAAATTTATTGCTTTCAGTTGTAAATTCGGGGTGATCTTCATCCCAGCAGCGGGTACTACAGTTGCATCTCCTGAACCGGAATCCTCCTGAGCCGCCCGCTGCCGCCGCCGCCGTCACCGAACCAAGCATCGTCTAACGGGAGCTTTAAAAATAGCCATTACTGAGCCACAGCGCATCATCCCCGTTCGCAGCCAGTGTGCTCATTGTATCCGCCAACGACGATATCAACGGGTGGAATCTTCAAATACTTTGCGCCCAACTTCGGCTGCGGAATGGACGAGCGCGCCCCAAAGTTCGCTCGGTAGGGTCAGAGATTTTATCCCTTCTTCAAATATGAATTTCAAATTTTGGCCCCGGCACTGTGTCCTCGCGCGAGCCTTTACAATGGAAAGTACACTTTCGGCTTCGAAAATGTAAATTCGGGACGCTGCTATGCTGATGCCTTTCCATGGCAAAGGATAGGGCAGCTGAAATCGATTTCCATCCCAGTCGTAGGTCATATAGCGTTACGAAATTCAATGGAACGAACGGCCCCCGGTGCATTAGCCATTGAGATCGGTGCAATTTTGAAGAGTCTTCATTCAGTTGAACAATGCAAAGCAAATTTTGAAAGTGCTGCAGTGTACCCTTAATTCTAGTTATTGTCTTATCAATGTTGAGGAGTCATTGCAAGGCTATTAAAATTTTTACAACGCTTGCAGCAATTAGCATTTTAGAAATTCATTTAAAAAATTAATAAAAACGATCTAGATCATCATGCGGCAAAAAATCCGGAGTCTGTATTTCTTTCTCGTAAACCAATGCGTATCGAAAATCGTCAATACATCACATATTATTGAAATTATCGACAAGAATAGCGTTTAATCCTACATGATGTCTACAGACTCGTTAGTTTTGTCTCCGCAAGTCGTGGTAGGTTTCTTCAACTAAGCCACGAAAGACCTACGTCGTCTTTCACAACTCAGCTATTACTGAAGACTCCAAATTCGCAACATCGCATCGGACGCCCTTGAAAACGCGAGTGCATTTAGTTTTGGATTCCGGGAGACTTGTCCTTAAATCTACTTTAATGCTTTCTTCTTACTTGTCTTAATAATGTTGTCTAAAATTATAAAAGAAAGAGCGTGGGTACACAGGAAACTTTTCTACCATTTTCTTGTTCTCGTGACGTAATTAATGGGAAAAGTAAACGAAAGTTAAGAAGTAAACATACAAAAGCTACATTTGCAAGAATTTCAATCCAAAGTAGCGATTGCGTCAGTTTCCAATTCTAACGAAGGAAACGGAATGAAGAACCAGCACCCCAACGAATCATTGATGGTCTCTTCCAGCCAAACCAATCTAACCGACCGACCGACTGACTGACGCGCCAACAAATAATCCCTTCAATATTCCAGTGGCACGAGCGGGTTATAAATCACGACCCAGATCCGATTAATCTTTATCGATTTCGCTTCTATCCTCACCCTCCGGCCAAGGATTGAAAAATTACGAATAAAAAAAAAGTAGAACAAACCACAACCCAAACCACTGCCGCTACAAAAGTGCTCTAAAATGGATTAAGCTTGTGGATCGAACTCGTCCGCAAGCAATGCCATTGCTGTTCGCCCTCTCCCCATCATGGGTGGCCTCCGGATTGGAACGATTTGTATCTCTGTCGGCTCAGCTCCGGGTAGGATTGTGTTTGATTTTGCTACGCACACAATCCCAGCTAATCCATGGGAAAGTGCCGACCGCGGGGTGGAACCTTCATCTTTTTATCTCAACCAACTCGCCCGAGTCAAAGGGATACTATTAGATAAACCTGCTGTGTCAACCATCAGTAATATAAGTTGAAATCAGATATTAGGAAAAATACTGCAACTCAAAAAAAAAATTCAAACAATATTTTTTAAGACTCAGACTAATCCACTTAGCGGTCGCCTTTCTCGAGTATCATAAAACAAGAAAACACATAAGAGTAACAAGAAAAGCATATAAGAGAGGTCAAAATTGCACTTTAGGGAGATATATTCAGTTATTTCCATCAATTCACAATTATTTTCGTTCATTTGAATATATTGCAGCAGTTTTTGAAAAAACAGATTTTTCGATTTTGAATTTTTTTTTCCAAGGTTTCCCTGGGGAAAAAAAACAATCTTTTGTTAATAACTCTGAAAGGCAATGACCGATTGGGTCAATTCTCAATAGCGAAAAATTAGGAAGGATTCTGCGTCGAATGCAACCTGTTGCAAGCAAATTGGATAAGACTAAGTACAAAAAAATGTGTCTCGCATTTTTTGTACACACACACTTACATACATACACACTTACAGACATCAACTCAATTCGTCGACCTGATCCGATTGATATATAACACTATGGGTCTCCGAGCCTTCTATCAAAAGTTCGGTTTTGAAGTGATCCTATAGCCTTTACGTATACAGGCATACCTCGATAGTACGTACCCTCGATAGTACGTACAAAAAAAAATTTTTTTTTTCGTTCAATTTTCTGTACGATTTTAGTAAAAATTTGAATATGCTTTGATCATGGCACATGCGGGGTCCTTCATATGTTACGTAATAATTTCACAACTGATTTAAACACCATTGTGAGGTTATAATGAAATTATTGGCAAAACTTTGAAAAATTAGCGTGTCATAAATGTTTGCCAGTCTTACGTAACACATATTATACTATCATTTTGAACAATTGAAAGAACATCTGCGTCCAAGCCCTCATAAAGTAGAATATCAGCAAGGAGAATTCTATTGTCTTGGACGCGTTCGTACTAGACCTGTGCGCCGCCGCGCCACGCTGCCGCCGCCGACACTTATTGACGTACGCCGACGCCGGTCAAGGTGTCGGCGGCGCGCCATACGCCGGTTGGCTAGGCGCCGCCGAATTTCGTATTTCACGCCGATGATTGGCCAACACAAAAATCACAGTATGCAGATCGTTTGCATCTGCCGAGCCAAGGCAACCTATCAGGCATTAATTAAATAACTGTTATACCTTTAGCAGATTTGTTTGCTTCTATATCTGTCACTTTTACTCTCAATGGCGTGTTAAAAGTTAAATCATCTAAGATCTTATTAGCTACAGAAAGCAATAATGGCAACTTGGCTTCTGAAGCTGGAACACGATGGGGCACGTGACCCACCAAATTGAAAATTTCATTCACTCTCATTGTACTTAAATAGCCAGAACTGTTTTAAAAATAACGGTTTCGATTATTTTGATAAACAATTCTCAAAGAAATTTCTTGGTTTTCCTGCAATAATTTCCGAAGGAAGTCCTGGAGGAAGTCCTGAAGGAATACCTGAAGAAGATTCTTAGAGTCTTGAGGAATTTTGGAATTTATCTCCGTCTGGAAGATTTTCTGCAGGAATCCCTGGAGAAAATTCCTAAGAAATTCTTGGAGGAATGTCCAAAGAAATTCTTTAAGAAATTTAAGCATGTCGGTAATTCTTTTAGAAGTTCCTTTGAAAATTGCTCATAGTCAGAGTTAATAGTAGGAAAGCTTTTTTTAAGAATCTCCAGAAAAATGGTTTCATTTGTGGAGGGTTTTTGAAGGAATTCCTGGAGAAATTCCCGATCGAATTCCTGACGGAATTTTTGAAGGTGTACTAGGATGAGTTTCTTGGTGACTTACCGAATAAATTTCCTAAAAAAATAATTTAAGGTCTTTACGAAAAAAAATAATATGTGGAATTTTTCGAAGGAGCACCTGCAGTAAGTTACCAAGGAATTCTTGAGAATATTCGAATATTTGCAATCTCAGGCGTGATAGCTGGTCAGTTTTAGTGACTTGGTCACTTTTTTGGGCAAGTCACTAAAAAGTCTCTTTTTTTCGAGCTCAAATCACTAAAGTCACTATTTTCAACTTTTTTGAAACTTTCGGCCAATTCCTAGAGTTTATGGCGGAAATTGAATGACGGATCGGAAAAAATGACCGCTAAGTGCCTTTTGGTCTGAAAGTTGCTCTTAACTTCTTCGTGACTTAATATTCGCTTTGAAACTTGGCCAACCGTTTAAATTGGTGTTCTTATGGGATTTTCGCACACAGTTTCGCAAACATTCAGATGATATACATCTGAAACTGAAAATGCATAAATTTTGGATACTCATATATAAAAAATCGTGAATGTTTAAAATTTTTGATGATTTTGAATTTGACACACACCGTATGATATTCCGAACAAACTGCTTGTTCAGACATGTCATTAACAAAAAAAAATAGATTTTGAAATGATTCTTTGATCTCTGGCAAGAATCTTTGCTGTAACTAATTCTAAAATAATATAATTTCGACGCAAATACTAAAGTTTTTATGTGGCGGGATAAAATTGTTGTTTTTTTTTGTTAAATAAATCATAATTTCGATTGCTGTACAAAACTTTTGGAATATATAAAAAAGTTTTGTTCTTGCTTGCTTTTTTCTTTTGCATAGCAATGCATAACATTAACTTTTTTAACATTCCCATTTTTTTCATGGATTTATTGAATTTGCTTGAAGTAATGAAGCTCATGAGTTTCCTTAATATTTTTTGAAATCATAAGAGAGCAAACCTTAATTGAGGGTCAAACTGAAAGGGTTAAGTGACAAAATCTGTCAAGTTTTTACATAAATAACTAATATACTGGGATTTTTTAATTTTTTTACAAATACCGTACAAAGCATATCGATATATTGACGCAAAGTTCTAAAACCAAAGCATTTTTTGCTATAGTCAGCTCAAAGTTGACCAAAATGTCACTTACACCCTTTTGCTTCTAACCCACTCAATTGTTTACCAAGTTAACTAACATGTTCCGTACAATGGAGTCGTTTTTTTTAACCCAGGTGATTGGTATTTCCCGTAAACTTTGTAAACTTATGTGGAATTTAACCTTCGTAAAAGTTAGTCTGGCAAAGCTTGTAGGAAACATGCGCGCATAGTTTTATTTTATCGGAATTGCTTAATTTTCCTCGGACACTTTTTATAATGCTTACTAGTAAGTTGTCCATTTATGTTCGATAAATTCATGATTTCATAATATAGATTTACTGCTCCTCGACTTCATCCCATAGCTCCTATGCTCATCTCAAGAAAAACAAAGCAATAAAAATGAATTCAATTTGTTTCTTATTCTTGTGTTTTTATAAACAGTGAGCCTGAGCATACATGTTTGTGAAAAGTTACAATAAAGATTGTGCTGTATTTGTTTGTTTAGCGATGAGATGAATATATGTTTAGTAAAATATAAAAAAGGAACAGTTCTCTTTATCAGTGTTGGTAAAAACTCAAAATCTCAAAACTCATGGATGATTCAAATCAAGCGTGAGTTGAAACGCACCCAACTCAGCATCTAAAAACTCATGGATGAGTTGAATCATCCATTTGAATCATCGTAGGATTTCTTTTGTTCTCCTTCGTTAAAAACAGTGAATTGACGTTTGTCGCTCTTTATATATATAAGCACTCTTTTATATATAAGCAATAAATTGCCTCCAAATTGAATTCAAATGCGTTTTAAAACCAAAATGATTTTTTGGCAAATGAGTGAAATGATGCGTTTTAGCATGAAAAATTCAAGCGTGATGCATTCCTTTAAAATCACAGATGATTTCGTTCGCACGGGAGCGCTCGTTGATTGAGTTTTATGAGTGATTTTACCAACACTGCTCTTTATGAATATACTTTAAAATGGGATGCTTTTTTACATGCTTTATAATAAAAAGTTAGTTTCTAAAATTCTTCATAACGTTGCTTTATTTTCCATAACAACAGGAATTCCGACCGCAGACTTATAAACTTGATTAGTCGAAATAATTCTATGTCTGAGAAATAATTAAATAAGTACCATTGCCACATAAAAGTCAACTGAAAGTGACTATTTGGTCACTCTTTCTGGAACTGAAAGTCACTATTTGGTCCCTTTTTTCGTCAGCATTGGTCACTAAAGTCACTATTTTGAACGACATTGATCGCTACCAGCCCTGCAATCTCGATGTTTTGGGAGTTTTTTCTTGGCATGTTATTTTAATTCTAGGGTCAAAACTGAATTTGTTTTACTACTGTCCGGGTTTTTGAAGAAATTCCAGGAGAAATATAGGAATTTATATGTAAATTCCAATAGCTGTTTGGAAAATCCATTTAAAATTCCATCGTAAATTACTTTCAGAATTTCTTCGAATATTCCTTCAGAAACTCATTTTAAAATTCTGTTCGAAAATCTTTCAGGTTCTTTTTTGGTTATTCCTTGAAAAATTGAATCGGAAATTTCTTCAGGAATTTCTTCGAAAATTTCTTTAGAAAAGCCACCAAGAATTTGGAACTTTCTCCAAGAAGTCTATAGAAAATTACTTCAGTAAACCATACAAGAATACTGCAGGAATAGTTCTGGAAAGAATTCGAATTTGGAGAAATTTCTAAACGTATTTGAGAGTTAAACTTATTTTCAAATAAAAAAAACGTTTTAAAAACGTTTAAAAAAAAAATGAACATTTATCATTCTGAAGAGATTCCCTAAATAATGCTTAAAGTTTTTGAAAGGGAAATTTTCGAAGGTCTACAGGAATTTCTAAAGGTAAAGGAATATCCGAAGGGATTCCTATAAGAAATTTTAAAAGAAGTCCTGAAGAATTCCAGAGGGAAATTTCTGAAGAATACCAAAAATATCTTCCTAGAGTTTCCGAAGAAATGTTTTGAGGAGTTACTGGAAGATTTTCTATTAGAAATTTCTGAAGGATTTCTCCCAAACGGATTTTCGAATGTATTCCTAAAACAGTGTTCGTAGGTAATTCTCATAGAACTTCTTGAAGGATTTTCCATGGGTATCTAATTCTTAAAGGAATTTTCAAAGGAATCCCTAAAAATAGTTTCGAATGAATTACTGAGGAAATTCCCAAAAGACTCCGTAAAGGAATTTCCGGAGAAATCCCTCAAGTAGAAGGAAATTTCTGATAGAACTTTTGAAGGAATTTCGGAAAGAATTTCCGAAGAAATACCCTAATAAATTTTCAAGGTAATTCTTGGTGGAAGTTCTGAAAGAATTCATTAGAGAAATTTTAAATTAATTCTTAGAAATCTTTTCTCGAATTTTCTGAGGAATATCTTGAGGAATTTCCACACGAATTTCTGGATTCATATCCGAAGTACTTTCCAATGAACTCATGTGCTGTGATGCGGAAATGTCCTAGTGGAACTCCTAGGGGAACTTTTGCTAGGATGTTCCCCCCATCAGTCTGACTGAGGCTACCAATTGTACAAAAAACCCTAAAATTCATAAAAAAAAATTAAATGCCTTGCTGCGTGATTTTTTTTCTCAGCTCAAAATTCTTCACGCCGATTCACGCCGCCGCCACCGCCGCCAAACATTGCTTACGGCGTGACGCCGCCGACGCCGCCGCCGCCGGTGTAAAAATGGCTTTACGCCGCCGCCGTTCACAAATACATCGGCGCACAGGTCTAGTTCGTACACGCACTCGCGTGAGTATGTCATCGGCATAAGCGTGTTATCACCAATAATTGAAATTTAATGGGTATAATTTTCTTAGAAAACAGATTAGCTATCCACCTAATTGAACAATTATTATGTTTATGAATTATTGTATCTATCAAGGAAATTAGTTCTAGTTCTAGAACCCATCCCCAAGCATTAATTCATCTGATAGACCGACGGTGAGGCGTGATAGATCATTTTCAACCAGTGGCAGTGGAGTGGTGGTGATTAGCGGCGGCGTGAGTCAGCGTGAATCAATTTCGTGTATTACAAGTTTTCCGAAATTTATCTGGATGTTCCTCCAGGAATTCCTCCGAAAGTTTCTCCTGGAATTCCTACGGGAGTTTTTCCAGATATTTCTCTGAAAGTTCCTCCAGGAATTCTTCTGGAAGTTCCTTCAGAAATTCCTCCGGAAGTTCCTCTAGGAATTTCACCGCGAATTTTAACGAAATTTCTCCGAACATCCATCTTAAATTATAGCCAAATATTTCTCCGTTAATCCTTCCAAATATACCCTCTAAATTCCATTATTTTATCGGTAATTTCTTCAGCAATTCACTAAGGAATTCTCTTAGAAATTTCCACATCCCCTTTCTCAAAACTCACATTTCCACATCACCAAAAAATCATTCAGAAATTCCCATGTTAACTCCTCCGTGCATTCTCGCTGGAGTTACTCCAGAAATTCCATCAAGATCTCTCCATTAATTACTTTGAGGACTTTCCGGAAATACTCATTGAATTTCTTCAGAAACTCAAGTGGAAGCCCTTGATACTCACGCCCCGGGAATTCTTCCGGAAATTCCTGCAAGAGCTCTCCCGGAAAATTGTTCCCGTTTTTTTCTTCGGGAATTCTCTTGGAAATTCCATGCAAAATTCGTCTGCAAATTCATCTGGCTACAAAAAATAAATTTCGTCAAAACCAGTGCTGGAAATACTCGCTTCAGTATTTTTTTCACGAGTAAAAATCACGATCGCGAGTATTTGCGGTCACTTCGAATAAAATGAATAAATTTCACTTAACATAAACACAAAAACAATGAACAAATCTCGCGCTTTCATAGGGGCGTAGCTGTATTGATCGATTTCTCCTAATCGATTTTATATTTTGTTAATAACTGAATTGTTTGAAAAGCTACAACCGTGATTATTGATTCTGGTGCAAGATACAATCATCCTTTATCATACCAAACCATTAGATCATCGACAAACTAGCGCAATTCAGTTCAATAATAAAAAGAAAACAAGACGCAATGAAATCGGCGCCAGTTACGCCCCTATGAAACTAAGCGCGAGAAATGTGCTCTTGCTCGAACATCCGTGAGAATCATGTTCCGAGGTTGGTTTATGACATTTTGCAAATTAACCCGAACGACTCGCGAAGCTCCACAAACATTTTTCGGGGTTCGCTTTTCTGTTTTCTCTGCGAGTAGTAGGTAGGTAGGCAAGAAAACGCAAAACAAGTGTTCGCGAGTATTTTGCATGGCCTACTTCTTGTTTTATGATCAAGGTTCACAGATTTCCACCACTGGTCAAAACTCTTTCGGAATTACCTACAAAGACCTTAAGGGATTCTCCCGGAAGATCCTGCAGCCATTCTCAAAATTTCTACGGTACTTTGCTTAAAATTTCTATAAAAAATCATCCAAAATGCCCTTCAGTATTTTCCGAGATTTTTTTCTAGGAATTCGCAGCAATATCTTAAAACAATAACCCCGAAAATTCTTCGAGAAACACTCTCACTTTTTATTCCAGAAATTCCTCCATGTATTTCCCAAAAAATCCGCCAATAATTTTCCCGGAAATTACTTGAAGAACTTCGTCAGAAATCTCTGTTAAAGTTCCCCCGAAAAGTTCTTCAAGAATTATCCGGGTATTCGTTTCGGAATTCCCACAGAATTTTCTCAAATTATTCTGCAGAAAATTCCTTCAAGTTCTTTTTTCAGGAAGAACAGGAGTATCCGAAAGAATTTCTTGAAGAATTTCCTAAAGTAATTTTTGAAAAAAATCCACGATGGATTTTTTGGTTTGAGTTTGAGTTTCGAAAAATCTTGATGGATTTACCTATGGATTTCCTGGAGATATTCTCGGAAAAATCCTAGAAGAATATCTGAAACAAATCTAGGAGAAATTTGAAGAAATTTTTTGAATGAATTTCCTAAAGATTTTTCAGAGGACAATATTTATGAATATCAAAACAAATTTCAAATAAAGTTTTGAAATAATTTCAAATTAAAATACGAAAAAAAATCTAGTAGAATTTCAGAGGGTGTTCTTGGAGTAATTCCTTAGTTTCCTGAAGAACAAACCCACCCACATTTTCAGAAAAAAAGTATCTTTATGTTTGGCCGAGAATGTGTTGAATAGTGGCCATGTTGCCAAAAATTATCCCACGTCGCACTTTTTGGCCAGAGATCCACGCTAGTTGCAGTTTGTAAGTAGATCAACATCCAATGATTGAGATTTAAATACAGACAGACACCAGTGGTACCTCAATTCATCAAGCTGATACCGATCAAGTATATAAAAGTCGGCCCACCGGGCCTCCTATCCAAAAATCGTTTTTGCAGTTTATAGCCTTTTCGTTACATATTGTTGTACGAGAAAGGCATAAACGATTCTACAGACAAGAAAATTAAAATCGCTTTGGTAAGGAAGCGTCAATGGAGCCAATAGAATCGCAACGACAGTGACAGTTCAGGACAACCTTAAAGCTTTTCATTTACATAAAATCTATAGGTGGAATCCATAAAATACATCACGTAAAAATGTTGTGATCCACCCCCAATCGTCACTTTTTGTAGTAACATGCATAATTATGCATGATGTGTAACATATCTTTGAAACGTCACGAATATCACGTAATTTATGGATGTTCCGAGCATTAACATACAATATTTCATAAAAATAATAGCCTCACATTTTCAAGGACGATAATTTTGCGCAATGTTACATGTAGGCACCATTTCAAGAAAATGAGTCATGCTGGTCCGTTGTGTACTATCACATATAAATTTGCTTAGAATACAGAGCCTTCTATCGAAATTTTGGCTTCCGAGCGGTTTTATAAACATTACACAACTCCCAAATAAAAGGAAAGGCAAAAAAAAATTTTTTTTTGCTCGTTATTTTTTTGCTTCGATAGTACGTACGCTTCGATGGTACGTACACTAAAATTACGGAGGTGTACGTACTATCGAGGTATGCCTGTACTTAGTATACACGAAAGGCAAAAAAGGCAATCAGATATAGTAAGTTTTTGGCAAAGAAAACATCAGGATACTAAAAACTAAATAGAGTTGGAAGCCGTTTTTTAATTAAAACAGCGGCGTAGGGGGGCCTACACGTTCCGACATGTTGTACAACTTTGACTCCACCGTAAGGAAATTTGGCTCGGTTGGAGTAAAGTCGGACCGTCTGTAGGCAAGTTGTACGACTGTTGAACAATACAACTTGCCTACAGACGGTCCGAGTTTACTTCTACCGAACCAAATTTCCTAGGGGGCGAAGTCAAAGTTGTACAACATGTCGGAGCGTGTATGGGGCCCCCAACTGCGATAAAATCCTCTTCAAGCATATAGCAATGCATTTTTAAACATGTTAATAATGTATACCATCTTATCATTTACGATTAGCAGATTACATTTCAATAATCGAATCGAACAGAGTTCTGTTCGCAGAGCAAGATTACTTTTAACTCATTTTTCATCGATTTCTTATTGGAATTGCTAGGTAGCACCAGCCATTCTTATGACCGGGTGATTTAAGGTTCCCCCAAACACACGCGATGCGACAGTCGCGATTCTGTCGCCGTTGGTATGGGAGCGTAAATAGAACATTGCCTGCAGCGACCTAACGATAGAATCGCAGTGACTAGTTGTCGCCGTCGCGGCGATGAAATCGCTTAGGTCTGGGGGAGCCTTTATTTTTTATTTTTTAAACTGTCACTTTTAAGTTTAGTTCTCCAAATGAGACAGACCCTTAGTGGTAATGTGATAAATCCGGTCCAACCACATACGGAAATTGCGGATCAATCACACTTATTTATATTCTATTTTCTCAAGTACGTGCTTTCTGCTGTAGCCCACTGTATCGAAGTGCTTTTGTTTACCTGCTGATGATTGCTACAATTGAAACTCTCAAATTGAAGTCGTTTATTGAATCCTGAATGTTCCAGGGATTCCAAATCCCCCCGTGATGCCAAATCTGTCCAGGGATCCCGAAACCAATAGTCAAGGGAATCCTTCCTAGGATTCCGTAAAAATCCTCCAGTTATTCGAAGGGAATCCTCCAGAGATGTTGAAGAAATTCTTCAAGGGATTTCTAAGCAAATGATTGAGGGATTTCAAGGCAAAACGTTGCACACAGGAAAAAAACCTCTCAGTCATTCAAATAATGAAATAGACCATAGGAGTCTTCAACGAAGAATACGTTAATGCCGACATTTGGGATAATATTTACAATTTTTAGCGATATTCGCATAAAAGTCCCATACGCCAAATCAGTTAAACAGCGTTTTGACGTAGGACTTACGTCTTTCTTTACAATACTGGGTGTCATTTAGATTTTTGGAAATCGAGAGCGTTACGCTGGAAGGGAAGATTTCGAACGTTACTAGCGCCTTTATTTTTCGGTGGATTTTGAAGATTTATATATCAATCGACTTGGACACTCTCCAGCAATTTGTCAATTTCATTGAAACTTTTTAGCTATTGAATAGCTATTGAAATTTCCAATTCTTGTCACAGCCAATAACAATTTCATATATAACCAATCCCGTGCATTCCTAACACGGACATCACAATGCAGTATCCCACGGGCCTTCAGGTCTACCGCAATATTTTCTTTGTGTATGAAAGAAGCTGTGCCTGCCGTGTGTGAGTCATTTCAGTTTGTGACTGCAGTGCGTATTGATGTGCTTTTTGCTCGAGCATTTTTTCTTTCGATCGTTCGCTGTGGAAGAGCTGCCCTGCCGCTCAGTGTCTGCCAGTAGATATTATTTTTTCTCGTTCGTTCGCTGTGTGTACGTAGGAGCAGGAGCAGGAGAACATGCATGAAAAAAGCGGACATATTTTTTTTGTCATTCTATGCTTGATGATGGTCGGTGTCGGTTGCGATTGATGCGATCGTCCATCGCATCGCTCGGAGTTCACGGCTATTCTGATATCTGGTTATGTTTTTTTTTGTTAGTTTTATTTCCTGAAGTTTTGAATGCACAAATTGCTAATAATTCTACGCAGCTTGTTGTTTCCAAAATCAATACCTATTATCAAACCCCAGAAATTCAAAAGTTGAATGTAAATACATTACGTTTATATAAGTCCTACGTCTACTCGCGGTTATGATCAAAACATTACCCATTGCTCGTTTTTTGAGTGTGATTTCTTCGAAGAAGTTGATTGTCATCTAATTTCGATGAACCTTGTTGAAAATTTAAATTTCCAGAGCCTGCTGTGATGACTTATTTGCTTATTTAGAAAAGAAAAACCCAACAATGATATTTGATCAGTAGGATTGTACTTTATCAACACTTTTACTGTTTATTATTATTCAAAACCAAGGATGATGACAGAAAACACGATTCGTCTCCAGTTACAAAAAATGATTTCTGGCGATTATTCACGGAAAAAGAGCAATTTCATAGTATTTTTCACATATGTCATTTATACGATGGGGCAGAGTCAGGCAGGCGTTTTAATCGGCAATGGACAGAAAAACTCATGCCCTTTGCTACAAACAGTATTCCCAGTGTGCGTCAAGAGACTCCGAATTAAATATTCAAGGGATTCCGAAGCAAATCGTCAACGTTTCCTAATGGAAATCGTCAAGAAATTCCAAAGCAAGTCTCCGAATGATTCCAAAACAAATCTTCAAACGATTCCGACTTCTGATGAGAATCCTTGCCGGATGCTGATGCGAATGGTGGAGATTATCATGCTATTAGGCAAGCGGCAGTTTTATGTCAATCCAGTCCGTGATGGTTGACCACATGTCTTTGACTACTTGCGAAGTACCACGATTGCTTTGATTGATATTTTGATGGCTATTCGTTGTTGTCAAGATTACTGTGATGCTTTCAATTAGATATTGCCTTTTATTATGATAGGGTGAATATGGGAGATAACTTCTTTGTCTTCAAACTTTTTCAGCAATTCAAAATGCTATATGTTGAAAATTGATATCACTGAGGCTAACTAACTTTTCAAAGCCTAGGATGGCTAATTTTTTTTCCTAGGGATGGCTAAGCCCCCCCTTATTTACACCAATATGTTTCACTCAGATTGCTGGTTGGAAAATTTTTGACGTTTACTTTATCTTGCTCAAACCAACAGCGAATAGTCTAGTGACTGCATTAATGAACACTTGGTGGAACGGCTACTCTAACCGACCGTGTCCGCCTAGCAAGCAGGGGTGAGAATTTTCAATCTAGGTGACTGAAATTTGTGGGATATTGATACCATTCCCTCTTCACACTCACTTCCTAGCAATGAAAACTGAAAATGGTTAGCAGCAACAATCAAAGATAAAGTAAACAAAAGACCTCTCTTCTCATTGCACACGCAGCCCGCAGTGACAGTCTATTCAGTTCACTCGCTGCTGTGTGAATGCGACGGCCCTATAAAAATGCATGGGTGAATACTATCACTTGAAAGACAATGACAGGAAATTTGTGCCGAATGATCATCAGCTTCAGCCCGCTGTTGGCAAACCGAGTTTGCTAAGCTACTCCTGCTTTGTCGTTCTGACTGAAAGGCACCGTCATAGGCAAAGAGGAGGAGAGAAAAATACAAAACAAAAGAATCACACTCAGCAGGCATTGTTGATAAATTGCACCACTGCTTCCGAGCCTCTTGAAAGTAAACTAGCAAGTAAACGTACAATAATTTCTGGAACTGTTTAGAGAAGGGTTGTTTGGCCGAAACCCATTCGGCCAAAAGCCATTTGGCCGAATGCCACTAGGCCGAACAAACCATTAGGCTGAAACTGAAAGCCATTAGGCCGAACGGGTCATCTGGCCGAATAGGTCGGCATCATTTGGCCGAATAGAACATTTGGCCGACCATGTCATTTGAAAAGTGAGAAATGATAAGTCACCTAAGTCCTCATTTCAGACACCAAAGTCCTCATTTCAGTCTTCTGAACCACACTCGAGCAGAAACTTTAGGAACTATAGAAAACAGCTACCGTCCAAGTAAATTGTTTATCCAATTTATTTCCCGATTTTGAAGAGTACTCCGACGCACTAATGAGAAAAACTCGTTGTACGAGATTTGTCTATCATTTGTTTATATTTGTGTATCCTATGCGCCCGCCATCACCAGCAAGTCCGCCTTCTCATCGTCATAGATTAGGCAATGGGATGACATCCATACAAAGGTAATCTTGAATGATCTTTGAACCAAATAACGCATCTGCTCTCATTTGCTTGTAAGAAAGTAAGACGCGTGCTCAACTGATTGAAGGCTATTGATGATGAAGATGAAATAATGGTCTACGGGTTGCTGCCCATTCCAGTTAGTGACAGCTTAAGGCGCGGGCAATCCCTCCGAGCACCTTCTGCATAGCAACGTATATTCGTCGTTGCCATTAGACAACGTCGGCAGCTCGCTGAAACGAAGGAATCTGCAATAAGGTAGCAGTCAAAACGCTCAATGCAAGAGATGATGCAGTGGTAGTAAAATCGAAATTTCATCACTATAAAACTAATCAATGCAAACTAATTGCAAGAGATTACCTTTTCACCTCATACTGCATTCCTTATCACTACTAGAGCAGCAGGATTAACAAAACAGATAGAAATGCCAGTATCGCCACTCAGTTACGGGTACCATAAACATGGTACATGGAAGGTTGTTGTCTACACTTTTTACTGCTGCTGCCAACTGGAAGTAAATGTCATCGAAGTAAACAGTCAGTCCCTCATTGCAGCCTGATTACAGCTGCCGCAGATGCAAACAGAGTGGAAGGAGAAGTGCCCGTCTGTCTTTAAGAAGGGCGATCCGCCGTATTTGCGCTCGAACATTCACTGATCGCCAATGGACAGACATGTGCTGTTCGGCTCTGCAGAGGGGGCTTGAAAGTGATGCCGGCAATAAGGACCATCATCAATCCGTCGTGGAGTTCCCCGAGGTTCACAAGTATGCGCACTACATCCATGACCATCCCGGCACGATGCCGCTTAAGGTTTTACTGCGGGGACTCCACGAGACATAAAGGAGGAGGAGCTCCAAGCTGAGCTCGAAAGTTGCGGCCTAAAGCCAGTGGCCGTGCAAAAGATCGCTGGTCACGAAAAAACGAAGAGATACCGCGACCAGCTTTACTTGGTCCATTTTGAGCACGGCTCCGCCACCTGGAAGGACCTGAAGCTGGTCGGCGTTATAAATAACAACGTCGTTGACTGGGAGCAAAACCGGCCAGTACACCGCGACGTCACGCAATGCACCAACTGCTTCAGTTTCGAACGCGGGTTCAGGAACAGTCGCAGATATGGCGTTCATGACCAAAACGCCCATAAAACCGAAGGTGAACGTCTAAATCCCGGGCTTTCGCATCGTGCGGCTCGATCGGCCGACCAGGGGAGATGGTGTGGACATCGGTGTCGAATTTACTACCTTTGTCGGCACAATAATGCTCATCGCGGCGTAATGCCCAACTAAAGCCAAAGCCTGCGACGGATCATCGGCCGCCCTTTGGAGGGACATTGTCAAGCTTACGCGGAGGCAAGGTCAGTTCATCATTGCCGGTGACCTGAACGCCAAGCACCGAGCCTGGGGCAACAGTCGCTGCAATCGAAACGGAACCATATGGAGCAACGAAATGGAGGAAGGCCACTACACGATCCTGCGCCCAGATTCCCCCACTCGCCTGAGTCGGTCCAGCGTCCATTCAACAATCGACTTGTAGATCACAAACATGAACGGCCGTATCCCCTAGCCGATCGTCTACCTGAAGCTCGGCTCGGATCACATCCAGAGGTGGCGGAAATGGGCTTCTCGGCCAATCAGCAGTCCCGAGGAAACTACCATCGAGTAAAGTGGCAGTGTAACCATTGATACACTCACCAAATATTTGATCCGTCTACGAAATGTCACTCGAAAGCAGTACCAGCGTACAGGGCTGCCTGTCCTTAATACACGTTCCAATCGCTTAACAAAAATAATCAGGCCAGAATGATGGATCTCAAAAATAACGATTTTTCGAATAAGATCCACCCTCTCCTAGATTGTGCTATAAGCCGATCTGGAGAATGATCCCATTAGACAACAATGGCTCTAAGGATTGCTTGATAACTCCTGCAGAGAAGGTCGGCAAAATAGGTCGTCACTTTGTCAGCACACAAAGCTTTGACAGAACATGGTCAGTCCACACGAAGCAGCCGCCAATGAGCATGCCAATAACATCCATTTGACTCTCAATGATTTTTCGGAGAAGTTGGCGAATGGACGGCCTATATAAAATCATTTAAAATCATGAAGTCCCAGGCTCTTGAGCACAAACACATGAGTGCTCCGTTCTTTGACTCCGATCTTTAATCAGTGTCTGCGTCTTAGCTACTTCCCGTCGTCCTGGAAGTCAGAGATTCCCTATGCGGAAGCCTGGGAAAGATCCTGCCTCTCCAAAAAACTTGTCATCCCATCAGCCTTCTCTCAGGATTATCCAAGCCATTTGAAAAGGCATTTTTCAGCTAGTAAATTGAGTTTTCACAACACTCACACACACATACACTCGATGAACAGTTTGGATTCCGACGCGGTCGATCCAACGTGCACCAACTGAACCAACGGAACAAGTCTATCTCTAAAACGGTAGAGTGATCAGAGTGCTAGTGGAAAAACTCCAACGATGCCTGGATGCTCTGACAGAGTACCTCACCAGCTGAAAGATCTGTATCAATGTGGCAAAGACCCAGGTCATAATTTTTCCCCACTCTAAATCCCCTAAACATGTTCCGCCTGGTGACTGTAAAATCATCCTCAATGGGACGACTGTGGAATGGGCCAATGATGCCGACTGCCTTGGCTTGACCCTCGACAGCAAGCTTATTTTTAGGCAACAGGTTGAAAAGACGGTGACGAATTGTAACGTTTTGTTGAAACTACGGTACCCTCTGATCAACCGCCGGTCGTAATTGTCCCTGTGAAAAAGCTTGCTGTCTACAAGCAAATCATCCTTCCTGTGATCGAATACTCCATGCCGGTCTGGGAGAGCTGCGCTAAAACCCATCACCTCCAACTTCAACGGGACCAAAACAAGTTCCTGCGGATGATCCTCAACACCCCTCCCAGGAAACTAAATTCTGAGGACCACCGTCTGGCCGGTGTTAAAAACTCTACACAAGCGCTTTGGTGAGAGTAAGGAAAGGTTTAGGGTCCGTTGCTTGGCTTAGGACCAGGCGATCATTAGGGCGCTAGTTCCAATTTAGGTTATCAAATTCCATTTAGTGTATATAGAGTAGTTAGGTTATCAAGTATTTAAAACAAAACTATTCCTGATAAAAGGAAAACACGCGGGATTCTTGGGAATGTATTGTCTTCTTCTACTTCTTCTTCTTCTTCTTATTGGCATTCTATACCCCACTGGGACAGAGCCGCCTCGCAACATAGTGTTCATTAAGCTCTTCCACAGTTATTAACTGCGAGGTTTCTAAGCCAAGTTTAACCATTTTTGCATTCGTATATCATGAGGGTAACACGATGATACTTTATGCCCAGGGAGACAACTTCCAAACCGAATATTTCCTAGATCGGTACTGGGAATCGAACCCAGTCACCCTCAGCATGGTCTTGCTTTGTAGCCACGCGTTTTACCGCAGGGCTAAGGAGGGAGCTCTAATGCGTTTTAATGGCGCCTTTCAAATTCAAACAACCATAAAAAACTGCTCTATTTCTATTTTGCTTCAGATTCAAACTAGTGTTTTAAAATTTGCAATGGAACTAAATCACTACTGATTTTAATCTGAAGATTAACACAGTTTGAATTTAATCACTGTTACCCGAAACCTTAGAAATAACTTACTCAGTGTGCAAATTTTATTTTCGAATGTTCAGATACTAGGGGAACGGTTCGGCAGTTCATCCCATAGCTCCTATTTCCATCCCATCAAAAACAAAGCAATGAAAAGGAATTTGGTTTGTTTCTTATTTTTGTGATTTTTTGTCACCAGTGAGCACGCTTATTAGCAAAAAGAAGCGACGAGATTGGTGCTGTATTTCTTTGTTTTGCTATGAGATGAATATATGTTCAGTGAGATGGAAAACGGAACAGTTCCCCTAGTATGAAAGCTAGGAGCTTTAAAATAGATCGATTCAGATTTCGATGTGTGATGCGGTGAAGCCATTACACATCCTGAAAAGTAAATAAACAGACTTGTAGGCTTGTAGCGCAATCGTTTGTCACCGAACGGTTTGCTGCAATCGTCGATGGGTTCCTGTTGTTTGATACGAAGCCTGTTGCGATGGCTCGGATTTGATCGTACCGTGCTGTGCCCTTATTCCGTTCACCTAAGACAATGCGCTATGTCTAAAAGCTCTAAAAATAGCCGTTTAGTATTTTGAAGCTGCAATTTCGCTGCATAGTGTCATTTTCTATATACAATTGAAAATAAAATATGTTGGGATGCATTCATAGACTTAGGCTCCAATAGTGAAAACAAAATTGACCAATTATGCGGTCCTAATTCCAATCGCCTGAAATGGCATTGTTCCTAATTCCGTTCATTCGTGTTCCTAATTCCAATCACCCGAAAAACATTTGATTTCTTGGAGATGCTAATACCAGGCATCATTTTTCTCACAAATCCATCTTTTCATTTATAATTTATAATAATATAATTGCAAATAAAAAGCTTAAAATGTAATTTCCTTCCAAATTTTCCAAATTTTAAATACAAACAGTGAAAGATATTTTCTTATATAGGCAAGTTGACTGTTTTTTCGTTTGTTTCACTTACCATTCGAGATATATTCAACATGAACATTGATGCTAGCTGCCCAGTTGCATTAGGTACCACAGAAAAGGACAGATACAATACCTTATCGGAGTTTTACACCTTATCCTCAACGTAATTTTTACTTGAGCCTGGATACTAGGCCTTTAATTCTGACCTGAACCTTCCAAAACAATGTCTCTGTTTGTTTAGAATTGTTTGTACCACTGTTTCGTGCTGTTTAAAACTGTCCGTATTCTTTGAAAACCCTTTTTCAACATTTTCCAGCATTAACTTTATAAATCATCATTAAATCATTAACTGAAAAAACACGGGTTGAAAAAGGTCCCATAACTTTTTCGCGTAGAGTCGTTCCTTTCGGTCTGAGTGCGAGATTTCTCTTGTTTCGGACAGCAGAACGATGGCACGATCGGACGAAGACGAAATATTGTGTTCTGCTTTGCGCGGCCGGTAATAAAAATCAGTTCAGTGCGAGATTTCTCTTCTTTCGGACAGCAGAACGATGGCGCGATCGGACGAAGACGAAATATTGTGTTCTGCTTTGCGCGGCCGGTAATAAAAATCAGTTCAGTGCGAGATTTCTCTTGTTTCGGACAGCAGAACGATGGCGCGATCGGACGAAATATTGTGTTCTGCATTGCGCGCCCGGTAGGCCGGTAGTTAGTTTGTACTACTTTTCGCGCCCGATTCATGGCTAGGTAAAATCACTGTGTATAAAGAATGACACGGTCGTATCGCTTATCAGAGTGAATCCAGATCCAACGATGCCTACCAATTAACTGATAATCCTTCCTGTGGTTTTTGTGGAGACGCAGAGGTAAACACGGTCTTCAAATAGCAAAAACCACCTACTAATATTCCTTCCTTCTTCCTAACTGACTACAAGGACGTGGCCGGCGCCGTTATTGATCATTTGAATTTTAGAGTCACTGAAACTTGCACACTGAGAATGCTTGAACAATCCCAGTCAATCATTCAGTTGATTCTTTGTGCAATTTCACTGATTCTGGTCAATCACGGAGTAGCAACCATAGATATGTGTAGTCAGTCAAAGCTAAGCTAAGCTAAGCTAAAGCTAAGCTAGAGTCGTTCCTTTCGGTCTGCCTGCTTGCGGGATAAAGTTTCAAATGTTCACCATTCATATGGTTTCATGTACGATGTAATTTTTCTTGCCATTGATTATATTCTCAAACACGGCATTTTCAGAATCCATCCTCCAAACCCGATGAACGGAATAAGGAACGAGTAGATTTAGATGTACCCTTATTCCGGTCAAGATATTTTTCACTTTTCAGCATTTTCTATCGGGAAAATACAGACAACAATTTGGTAATACGCTATAATATTACCTGTTTTGTCTTGTTATGCTGCTGTATTTGAAATCCAGGGCAAATTTTCACTTAAAAATGCTTAAATATAATGACAGACGTTCTTAGCAAGTGGGTTAATGAAAACAGTCAAAATGGCGCTCGTAGTGACGACCAACAAATTTTGTTTAAATTTTCACTATTAATCGCTATAAATGACGCTGGTTTTCATTTCATTTTATGCATACATAACCATAGAAAAGTACAAGGATATTTTTCTGTTGTTTTTAGACAAAAATTCTTTATTATTTAATATTTTGTGTTGCGTGAACGGAATTAAGCGCTGATTGGAATAAGGGCACAGCACGGTATTGCATCAGCGGTTATGCCACTGAGAGCGGGCTCCTATAAGAAAATTGTTAATGGAATGGCGCAGATTAATTGTAACGATTTCTGGCTTTAGGTTAAATAAAACCGGGTTTCAGACAAATGGAACTCATTACGAAGGTGGATTATTGGATTTCAGGCTGCTTGCTTGGGTATATTTATTCGGTTTCTAAATATATATCAGGCCAAAAATGCGTCTCCTCTTGCTTTTGGTTATTAGGGTGCTATTGTCTTTTCACAGTTTAATGTTAGACACTTTCACGCTTCACTTTACATACTTTTGGATCATGAAAATTAAAAAAAATAACTTTATGATTAATTTTAGTTGCGAGATCCACAGAAATTAGGAAATAAATCCAACAAAAAATAGCAATAAAAATCATTCTGGCGAACGCGATACAGTACCTAGACAGTTTAAAAAGCCTCCTCATGTGCGGTAAGCTCACCTGTACGCCAGCGTCACGGTACTGTGGAAAATGATTTGCCCTGCTGTTTTCCAACTAACCATGAAAGCAAAGTTTCCTTCATCTAACTGGTGCTCAGTTGAACCATAATAACTTATTTTCCTGCCAGGTTGCGTCCCAAGCGCCGCATCGCGTTTACATAAACACCTCCTTTTCGCTTAATGCAACTCCGCTGCTTTGCTGAACCAAACAACAAGACAACACGCGGGGCAGCAGCGAAGTTACATAAAAATCTGCATTTGCAAGCAGGAGGCAAGCCCGGCCAAACATGCTGCGAACGGCAGAAAACAAAAAAAAAGTGGATACTATCTTATTCACAGACTGCTTCGTGACCCAGCAGCATCGAAAGCCATTAGTGCAGGAGTGCAGCAGCCGGGAACTGAACCTCGCCTGAGCTTTTCCACGGTCACGTCGGGCGGCGGCGACAAAGCGATTCGCTTCGGTGAGGCGGAAAAAAGCACTTCGTTACGGGGCAAAAGGCTCCCTACGCGAGAGGTCCCAAGCGATTGGCACCGGGCGGAAAAATAACTAACTTTATATTCCAGCATCAACCAACTGTTGTTAGTTGGTCGGAGGACTTCCGCTGGCGGAGAAAATAGATTTTTCTCCTTTGCCGAAAACAACCAGCCGGAGGAGGACGACGACGATAGCGTGACAGGCAACAACGCCTTGATACTTAGTGCAGAGCGTCCACCTTCGCCGCCGTTCCTGGTGGTGGGCGTTGAATCCTACTGACTTGACTCCGATCGATGCAGGCACGTTTCCGAATATGTTTTCAATTTTTCATCCGCCCCCTCCACTTTGGTACGTGCTCTCATTATTTTCCTCTTTGCACAATCTCGAGGGACGCTGGCTGTTAAAAGCTGTCGATAAATCGCGAAGCCGGAAGTTATGGGAACCGAGTCGCGCGGGTCATCATCGTAGATCGTGTCCTTTTCAATTAGGTTTTAATGTATTTGGAAACATAAATATGACGCACAACTCAGCACAATCAAAACTCACTAAATTATCTTTTTTTTTAATTTTATTGAACACTTTACTATGATTGACAAAATTATTGTGACTTTCGAGAAAGTTCGTGTCAAATTTAGAATCCGTCCTCACATAATTCATTACATTAGTTCACCCAATGAACAAAACCAACATTTCTCAGAACGAAAAATGATTCCAACATTGAAATTGAAACGTTTTTTGTTAAAGTTAAATTGCGCTGCATTTTGTCGTTCAATTAACCGATTCAACATGGATTTTTTTAGGTTGCAACATAAATTTTTGACATTCTGCTTCAAAAACGTATGCAAACCATGAAACAGTAGAAATATGGGGGAAAATATTTTTTTTGAGTTCTTCTAGGGCTTCCAAACCTTCCTTGAGTTCAGATCTTGATGATCTACATAAACAACAAAGCGTTTTACGGGGCCCCAATCCTAATTTGAAGTTGGTAATGCTACTTGAGACATAATTAAACTATTTTTATCAAATCGCAGTGATACCAGAACATCAACGGTACTCCAAACTATTCTTGAGTTCAGATCTTGGAGGTCTACAAGATCAACAGAGTAATTCATAAGTTCCCGAGCTTGTGTCTAAGTTGGAGAAGCCCCATGGAACATCATTACAGCAGTATATACAAAATACAACATTCCCAGAATATCTACGGCACTCCAAACAATTCTTGAGTTCAGAGGCCTACAAGAGCAACAGAGTGATTGGTAGGTTCCTGAACTTGTGTGTTAGTTGTAGAAACCCCATGGGACATGATTAAGCCAATATATAAAAAATCTACATTCCCAGAATAGCTACGGTACTCCAAACGATTTTTCAGTTCAGATATTGGAGGTCTACGAGGCCAACAGAGTGATTCATAGAATCCTGAGCGTATGCGTCAGTTGTAGAAACCCCATGGACATCATTATCATTACAACAGTATATACAAATAATAAATTCCCAGAATATCTACGGTATCATAAATGAGTTCAGATATTGGAGAAGACCAACAGAGTGAATCATAGATTCTGAAGCTTTTTTGTTAGTTGGAGAACCATCATGGAACATCATTTTACCATTATATAAGAATCACAGTATTCTCAAAACAATTACGGAGCTCCGGAATTCTATAACAGAGTGAAACATAGGTTCCCAATCTTGCTTGTTAGTTGGAATTGCTCCAAAGAACATCATTACGTACACAGTACGAACGTACAAAAAAACGTGTTATTATGATCACATACATCGCATCCACATTTTTTTCGTTCCATTTATCGTTAATGGTGTTTAAGAATGAAGCTTGGTCTACGGGGATCACAGCGTCCCTTGATGACTGGCTATACATGTGATTATTGCTACTTCGTAATCGAATAGAATTAGAGTAAGTTGCACCCGAAAGCGTTGGTACTCTCTTACTTACTTGCTTCATACTTATTATACATATTATATATTTTATACGATATGTTTACCATTTCTATAAGTATTGAAACCACCAAGGGGTATGATGAGATGACAATATATTTGGTTCCAGTATTGCACTAAAGTGGATTTTACTACGACTAACATTAATATGTAAGAGTGAAGTAATTTACGTAGGGACGTTCCGATACTTCAAAATATCGATATTTGATTCGATACGATAATCGAATCAAAGTATCGATATCACTGATATATTGGAATAAAAATATCGATATATCGGATAATCATATGATATTTCATACATGAGAACATTTGAAAGGTATATGTTGTTATTATTTATTTTCTATCGTATTACTCCTTTGCAAAAATGATTG
This sequence comes from Armigeres subalbatus, assembly GCF_024139115.2. Taxonomy (NCBI): domain Eukaryota; kingdom Metazoa; phylum Arthropoda; class Insecta; order Diptera; family Culicidae; genus Armigeres; species Armigeres subalbatus. The sequence goes on from NC_085141.1 coordinate 333,000,013, forward strand.
AAAATTATTTCGTTCTTTTGGTAAATCCAACAATCATAGACGGCGGTGTTTATCGTGGTTTTTACCGGTAGCGGCGTTTTCGGCAAGATGCTAAATGCACTCTTTTCCATTCGCATGAATTCCTTTAAAAAAATCAACTGAATTTTCGAGAAATTGCTGCAATTCCACAAATAGTTTAGCTAAAATTTAACCTTTTTCGTCGTTTCAGCTTTTCAGTCTGGATAGTTTTAGATCAACCATTTAAGATCTGTTCCAACGTTTCGGCAAATTGTTGTTATCTTCCTTACGGGATGAAAGGCAACAAAAACTAGCAGAATCATTGTGACAGATCCTAAATTCTTGTTCTGAAGATCTCCAAACTTATAAGCCAAAACCTCGAACATAGTTAAACACATATAACCAAACTCTCAATTGAATAAAAAATTACTGACCTTTTGAATTAGCTTTAGCTTAGCTTTAGCTTTGACTGACTACACATATCTATGGTTGCTACTCCGTGATTGACCAGAATCAGTGAAATTGCACAAAGAATCAACTGAATGATTGACTGGGATTGTTCAAGCATTCTCAGTGTGCAAGTTTCAGTGACTCTAAAATTCAAATGATCAATAACGGCGCCGGCCACGTCCTTGTAGTCAGTTAGGAAGAAGGAAGGAATATTAGTAGGTGGTTTTTGCTATTTGAAGACCGTGTTTACCTCTGCGTCTCCACAAAAACCACAGGAAGGATTATCAGTTAATTGGTAGGCATCGTTGGATCTGGATTCACTCTGATAAGCGATACGACCGTGCCATTCTTTATACACAGTGATTTTACCTAGCCATGAATCGGGCGCGAAAAGTAGTACAAACTAACTACCGGCCTACCGGGCGCGCAATGCAGAACACAATATTTCGTCCGATCGCGCCATCGTTCTGCTGTCCGGAAACAAGAGAAATCTCGCACTGAACTGATTCTTATTACCGGCCGCGCAAAGCAGAACACAATATTTCGTCCGATCGCGCCATCGTTCTGCTATCCGAAACAAGAGAAATCTCGCACTGAACTGATTTTTATTACCGGCCGCGCAAAGCAGAACACAATATTTCGTCCGATCGCGCCATCGTTCTGCTATCCGAAACAAGAGAAATCTCGCGCTGAACTGATTTTTATTACCGGCCGCGCAAAGCAGAACACAATATTTCGTCCGATCGCGCCATCGTTCTTCTGTCCGAAACAAGAGAAATCTCGCACTGAACTGATTTTTATTACCGGCCGCGCAAAGCAGAACACAATATTTCGTCCGATCGCGCCATCGTTCTGCTATCCGAAACAAGAGAAATCTCGCACTGAACTGATTTTTATTACCGGCCGCGCAAAGCAGAACACAATATTTCGTCTTCGTCCGATCGTGCCACCGTTCTGCTGTCCGAAACAAGAGAAATCTCGCACTGAACTGATTTTATTACCGGCCGCGCAAAGCAGAACACAATATTTCGTCCGATCGCGCCATCGTTCTGCTGTCCGAAACAAGAGAAATCTCGCACTGAACTGATTTTTATTACCGGCCGCGCAAAGCAGAACACAATATTTCGTCCGATCGCGCCATCGTTCTGCTATCCGAAACAAGAGAAATCTCGCACTGAACTGTTTTTATTACCGGCCGCGCAAAGCAGAACACAATATTTCGGCCGATCGCGCCATCGTTCTGCTATCCGAAACAAGAGAAATCTCGCACTGAACTGAATGTTATTACCGACCGCGCAAAGCAGAACACAATATTTCGTCTTCGTCCGATCGTGCCACCGTTCTGCTGTCCGAAACAAGAGAAATCTCGCACTGAACTGATTTTTATTACCGGCCGCGCAAAGCAGAACACAATATTTCGTCCGATCGCGCCATCGTTCTGCTATCCGAAACAAGAGAAATCTCGCACTGAACTGATTTTTATTACCGGCCGCGCAAAGCAGAACACAATATTTCGTCCGATCGCGCCATCGTTCTGCTATCCGAAACAAGAGAAATCTCGCACTGAACTCTACTGACCTTTTGAATTTAGAAGAAAAACTTTCCGTAAAAATCTGTTCATTTAATTTAATTGTCATAATAGGTTCAGAATTTCTACAAGAAAATGCGGTGAAGTATTTTAAACTTCCAAAGTCAATTATCACGGGAAAATCTTTTAAATTTCCACAGGAAATTCTTCTAGTTTCCCAAAGAGTTTATTAGAAAAAAGGACTGAGCTTCTAGAAATTTTGCTGGATTTCACTGACAAATTCAACAGAAAAATAAACCTTAAGAATTTCCATGAGACATATTTATTTATTTAAAAAAATCAGATTTTTCATGATCTGCAAAAATATTGTGAATTTTTCCCAAGGAAATTTTCTTTGATTTCGTCAGGATATTATCTTCAATTTCCACGAAAAATTCATCTAAATTTCTGAAAGAGATCTCCACAGGGAATTCTTGTAAATATCTAATGGAAAATCTTCTGAATTTTCATGCAAATTTTATATACATAAAAATAAATTTCTGTCTGTCCGACCCTTATAGATTCGAAAACTACTTGACCGATCGCCATGAAAATTTATATGGATGGTTCTTAAGATAGTTTGGGACCCCCCTCCTCTAGAAAGGGAAGCGCTCATACAAATGGAACACAAATATCTGCAAAACTCGAGAACTAATGAAGAAAATGGAACCAAATTTGGCTTGTGGGAGTTTTTAGACCCAAGAAATGTTTTTGTGGTGGTTCGAGACTCGAGTTCGAATATTAAATTGTAAATACAAAAAGAATGTTTGTAATAACTCATTAATTTTGGGCGAGACAAAGTTCGACGGGTCAGCTAGTATGTAATAAAAATTGAATTAGCTTTTTTTCTGATTCGATATATTGATATCGAAAGCAAAAATATCGATATGACCGATACATTGAATTCAAAATATCGATATAAAAATATCGGATGACGGAACAAATATATCGATATTCCGATATATCGTATATATCGTAACGTCCCTAAATTCACGGATGAATAATATCACAAAATTTCATTCCAAACGCTTTTCACCATACTTATCCCAAAATGAATTAAATATTAGCTAAATTATGTTGCTAAAAAAAATCTATCCCTCAGTTCTTCTACAACCATTTGATGTGATTCTGCGAGATCGTCAACAGAAGGCGCTTTAGTAAAACTGTTAAATCGACATGATAAGCTCTGGTGCACTGCTCCAAACATGCAGCACACTAGGAGTGAACTTTTTGAAATCAGTGTACCAAAAGGAATCAATAGTTAAGTTTCTCGATAATAATCTTCTTCATCGAAAAAATATTTAGTAGACTGGTAACAGGTCAATGCTCTCATTGTTGATAAAATTTGTGTAAGGTGACCATTCACAAAGTACGTCACATCCTTACTGGGATGGGGGGAGGTCTGGGCAGCGTGACGATTAATAAAAAAAAACTAGAGGTTCATTACAAGACAAAGGTGACAAAGGAGAGAGGGGTGTTAAAAATGGTAATAGTTCTGCATGACGTACTATATGTCTCTTCCCTAGATGTCGTTCACCATACAATTTTTTGGCGGCAAATTCATGCTAGACCATCGTACATCTTCTTGTTGATCGATTTGAATATATAGAATTGAACTCAGGGACAGTTTGGATTGTCGTACATGTTCTATAATTCTATAATGTGTCTATAATAGTGTAACGAAGTCCCGTGGAGCTATTTCAACTCATAGAAATAGTGGGGACCTTAAAGATTTTCATGTTGATCGATTTGAATACAGTCGACTCTCTACATCTCGATGTTCTATATCTCGATATCTCTCCCCATGTCGATGGTTCCTCAGTCCCTTCAATCTACATACATTTGGGCATTCTACATCTCGATATCTCTCTGTCTCGATGTGCTCTGATCATATTTTGTTCAGGATTAACTCTCCCTATGTCGATATGTTCCAATTTTTAGGCTACTAGACCATCTTTGGACAATAACAAACACATCAACAACAGGTAACTACATTTGTTTTGTTGTTGTTTTTCATAGCAACGAGCTTTTTTGGATCTAGTACCCATTTCAATTTTCCTTCCATTCCTCGATCTCTCCCTATCTCGATGGTCCCTTCAATATCGAGATGTGGAGAGGCGACTGTATTAGGATCTGAGCTCAAAGACAGTTTGAAGTGTCGTAGATGTCGAATGAATTCTGTGATGTGTCTATAATGGTGTAACGAAATCCCGTGGACCTATTACAACTCATAAAAATAGTTTATTCATCGATAATCTCCATGTCGATCATTTTGAATATTCAGATCTGTACTCTAGGACAGTTTGGAGTGTCGTATATATAGAATGAATTCTGTGGTGTGTCTATAATGGTGTAATGAGGAACCCTGGAGCTATTCCAACTCATAAAACTAGTGGGGACATCGAAGATCTTCATGTTGATCGATTTGAATATTAACATCTGAGCTCAAAGAGAGTTTGGAGTATCGTAGATGTCGAATGAATTCTGTGGTGTGTCTGTAATGGTGCTACGAGGTAACGTGGAGCTTTTCCACCTCATAAAACTAGTGGGGACATCGAAGATCTTCATGTTGATAGATTTGAATATTAAGATCTGAGCTCAAGGCGTGTTTGGAGTGTCGTAGATGTCGAACAAATTCTCTAGTGTGTCTGTAATGGTGTAATGGGGAACCCTGGAGCTATTCCACCTCATAAAACTAGTAAGGACATCGAAGATCTTCATGTTGATCGATTTGAATATTAAGATCTGAGCTGAAGAAGTGTTTGAAGTGTCGTAGATGTCAAACGAATTCTCTAGTGTGTCTGTAATGGTGTAATGAGTAACCCTGGAGCTATTCCAACTCATAAAACTAGTGGGGACATCGAAGATCTTCATGTTGATCGATTTGAATATTAAGATCTGTACTCAAGGATAATTTGGAGTATCGTAGATGTCGAACGAATTCTGTGGTGTGCCCTAATTGTGCTACAAGGTATCCTGGAGCTATTCCAACTCATAAAACTAGTGGGTACATCAAAGATCTTCATGTTGATCGATTTGAATATTAAGATCTGTACTCAAGGATATTTTGGAGTGTCGTAGATGTCGATCGAATTATGTGGTGTGTCTGTAATGGTGTAATAGCGTACCGTGGAGCTGTTCCAACTCATAAAAATAGTGGGGACATCGTAGATCTTTTTGTAGACCGATTTGAATATTAAGATCTGAATTCAAGAACTGTTTGGAGTATCGTAGATATTGGAAAAGATCTGTTATATCGCTAGACAGGCGCCGGATATTATCATGAAGCATTTCCATTTCAATTATTTAATCAGAATATGTTAAAAAATGGTGTTGATTCCTTAGAACATCAAAATTAAAACTCAAGGATAGTTTGGATGCTCTAGATCATCCTTAAGCCCGTAACCTGACCTGGGCAATATTTTTCCTGGATGGAACAATTAATTTTGAACGCTTTTGCTGAAGATGAGAAGGTACGCCTCGAGCGTCTGTTCACCAGGAGGTGCGGCTCAAACAGCGTCTGCCTGGTACCCAGCGGAAATTAACGAAATGCTGTATCGCGTCAGCTATACCTAAGGAGGCAGCCCCACCAGCGCGATGTAGGTAACGCAACCCCGGTAAGGTAGCTTACCGAAGCCTCTCAAATACCACGAAAAATGGAGATAGAAAGAAATAGGAAGAAAAAGAGAACGTTATTTTTGGCAACCGACCCGGCAACGAAATAAGGACTATGATTGGAAACTCGGTACCTGGAATGTCAGGACCCTAAATGAACCTGGACGAGTGAGTCTTCTGGCTCGTGAACTGCAGAAGGTTGGAGTGAACGTGGCCGCTATTTAAGAAGTCCGATGGCCCAGATCTGGAGAACGTGAATTCCGAGCCGTGGACCCCACGATCAACACTGCATTCAATTATAACATCTATAACAGCGGCGGCGGAAAAGCAGAACATGGAGTTGGTTTCGTAGTAATGGGCAAGCAGACGAAGCGAGTGATGCGGTGGAAACCTATTAGCGAACGAATCTGTGTGTTGAGGATACGGGGCAAAATCTTCAATTACAGCCTAATCAACGTTTACACACCGACAAACGATAAATCCGACGATGTGAAGGACACGTTTTATGAATGTCTTGATAAAGCCTATGGAGAGTGCTGAAGGCACGATGTGAAAATTGTTATCGGAGACGCTAACGCTCAGGTCGGTAGAGAGGACTTTTTCCGTCCCATAATTGGTAGGGAGAGCCTTCACTCCGCTACCAATGACAACGGCCTACGGCTAGTAAATTTCGCTGCTGCCAGAGGGATGGCCACCAGTAGCACCTACTTTGCACGAAAGAATATCCGAAAGCACACCTGGAGACACCCAAATGGTGAAACTTGCAACCAGATAGACCATGTTCTGATGGATGGGCGCCATTTCTCGGTTGTTATCGATGTGCGGACATTCAGAGGTCCGAACATTGATTCTGATCACTACCTCGTTGTCAGTAAAATTCGATCACGGTTGTCAACTGTATCGAACAAAAAATCACAGCGAACGATGCGTTACCATATCCAGCGATTGTCGGCGGAAGGAGTATCGGCTGAGTACCGCCAGAAGCTCGACGAACGGAAAGTGCAATCAACGTTAGCGACAACATCAACGATCTATGGGAATCGATCCATGGAGCGGTGAGCACAACAGCACGAGAAGTGGTAGGCACTGCACAGTGGCAACCCAGGACGGGTTGGTTCGATGTGGAGTGTCAGAGAGTGACAGACGAGAAGAACGTTGCCAGAAGCCGGATGTTGGTATCGGGTACCCGATCAAATAGAGATCAGTACAAGGAAGCAAGAGCAGCCGAAAAACGAACTCACCGCAGGAAGAAGAAAGAATATGAAGAACAAGTGATTAGCAAGGCGCAGGAAAAAATGGAGCAGAACGATATGCGGAGGTTTTATGAGTCTGTCAATGGCGTACGGAGAAAGAAAGCGCCTTCTCCCGTCATGTGCAACGACCAAAAAGGGAATTTGCTGACAGATAAAACCGAAGTGGCTACCAGGTGGAAGCAAAACTTCGAGACTTTGTTGAATAGTGGAAGTGACGGTGCATCGGTGAACAGAATAAATATTAGCGACAATGGACCATATTAGGTCGAAAATATGTGAAGACGAGGAAATGCCTGCTAGCTGGTTGGACAGCCTCATTTGCCCTCTCTTTGAGAAAGGGCATAGACTGGAGTGCGCCAATTACCGAGGAATAACCCTCCTTAATTCGACTTACAAAATATGTCCCGTATTCTGTTCAACAGATTGAAACCACTTGCGGATCAAATGTTCACTCTGAGACAAATCATTGATAAATTCCAGGAGTACAACTTGCAGACACATCATCTGTTTATTGATTTCAAGGCGGCGTACGATTCAGTGCAACGGAATGAATTATGGCAAATTATGCTTGAACATGGTTTTCCGGCGAAACTGATACGGCTGATTCGTATAACGTTGGACGGATCGAAATCAAGTGTAAGGGTTGCGGATGAAATATCGACGTCATTTGTTACCTTAGATGGATTAAAGCAGGGTGATGCATTCTCGAATCTACTGTTCAATATAGCGCTCGAGGGAGCGATTAGGAGAGCTGGCGTGCAAAGAAGTGGTACCATTATCACAAGATCGCATATGCTCCTGGGTTTTGCGGACGATATCGATATTATCGGGATTGATCGCCGTGCCGTGGAAGAGGCTTTTGTGCCTTCTAAGAGGAAGACAGCGAGGATTGGACTCACGATCAATACCAGCAAAACGAAGTACATGGTCGCTGGCAATCAACGTTGTTTCATTAGTGGTGGTGGTAGCGAAATGGTGCTGGATGGTGACAATTTTGAAGTGGTACAAGAATTTGTGTATCTTGGAACATTAGTGACGTCCGAGGCGAGGTGAAAAGGTGTATACTACTCTGATTCTTCCGGTGGCTTTATACGGCCATGAAACATGGACTTTGAAGGAGACTGATCGGAGAGCTTTCGGAGTGTTTGAGCGTATGGTGCTGCGGACAATACTCGGCGGTAAACAGGAGAACAGTATCTGGCGGCGCCGCATAAATCACGAATTGTACCAGGTGTACAAAGGGCTGGATATTATTAAGCTTATACAACACGGCAGACTACGGTGGGCTGGTCACGGTGTTCGTATGCCGAAATAACGTCAAGCAAAGATAATATTTAGTAGAGAACCCGGAAGAGGCTGCAGGCTTCGTGGAAGGTTGCGTACACGATGACTTTTTGCAGTTGAAGAGGACCTGAGGGCGCTAAATGTTCAGGGCGACTGGAAGCGATTAGCCCAGGATCGACTCCAGTGGAGAAGAATAATCCATTCGGCGTAGGTTCATCGAAGAGCTGTAGCCCATCAGGTATCAAGTAAGTACATGATCTTTGCGATATTAGCCCGTTTTTTCCCTCACGTTCTCAATCACATTTTGCATTTCCAAAGAAAATACAGCTTCATATTAGTGATATGAATGAAGTTTGTAAACTACCTGGAACCAACAACAACAAGGCAACAATAAGTACTTGGAATGGAAATATATCAAGATGAGGTTTCACATATTGTTTATTCCTCAATAGCTGCCTAGAGCTAATGACAACAACTTGAACTACTTGAAATGCAACCATATACCAATAGCCTTCCGTTCGTGGGTTGATCTGCAGATCATTCCTGTATGGAGTTCATAGACTACCATTCCATAGATTCCATTCACGTATTTTGCTTTGCCTTCATTACGGAGTCCGTGACAATGAAAATAACTACTTAAAGTACAAATATATACCAAGAAGGTGTCTCACAACTTGTTTATTTTCAAATAACTGCCTCCATGAGGGAAATTGATCCACCGACCTTGACTCTATTTCATAGACTTCCTGGAGCTCAAGACAACAACAAGAACTATGTGAATATGTACTTTATGTGGAAGATATTGATTTGGAAAATGTATTGGAGGTAACCACTTTCCCTTCGATGGGACTCAAACCCATGACCCTACACTAAGCTAGACTGGTGCTTTAACCAACTAAGCTACGAAGGACCTCGTCGGCCTTCGCAACCTAGAGGCTACTGAACGAGCTCGAGATTCCCAAATTGGACGCATAGTCAAATCACTCGCAATCCATTTCTCAAGCCAATACTTCCACATGTGTATTGTACACAACCACATTAGAGGAGCGTGAGTATTTAGAATGTCTGGCGGCTATACAGCATCAGCAACGGTACTGATCAAGTGAGGTTGTGTAAGCTATTTGCCAGTCGGCCGTCAAGCTCAGACCCGACCGCATTGCGTAGGCAAGAGCACGCAACTCAAGTTCAGTTCAATCAAAGGTAATTGCCTATTTCCGGTGCGTGCTCTTCTTTTGCAGATATTTTCACAATAAATTCCCGGAATTTTAAAAATTTCCAATGAAGGAGATTCTGATGTAACTCATTGAAAAACTTCCGGAAGAATTCTTTAGGAATTCCTTTCTGTGGAATTCAAGGAGAAAATTCAGAAGAAATTCGAGAAAGAACTTTCTTAAGAATTTTTGGAATTAGTGGAAAACCTCCGAACGGTATTTGCAGAACAATTTCTTATGGAGTTCCTGGAGGTATTTTCAAAGGGATTTTCGAAGGAAGATCATAAGCAACATTTGGGGCAAGTTTCTTAAGAATGTCTACAGGATTTAGAATTGAAAAATAATTCCCCAGAAACTCCTTTATGAATTTCCGTCAAGACATCGCTCAAATTGATTGATACCCTTGACAACCTTTAGGACTTCATCTCGGTGCTCAGTGATGTTTCATGATATTATTAAGTGTAAGGGGGTACACGTCTTATTTTGGTTCAATTTAAAAAATGTCCATTTCGTAGGTCTTTGGGTTGTGGCCGATGTTACCGAATTGAACCCATGCGGCACAGAAACTCTTTTTTATAAATTTGCTGTTATAATATACTTACGTATAGCATTGACGTGGTGTTGACAATGACAATGAAATGAGTTTCTACTTTAATCAATTAATTAATAAGAAAATTATTTTGAGCTTTTTAGTGCAATGTCTTCACTTGCTTGTATTGTTCTTTCCTTGTATCCGTTGACACATCTTGGAAACAGCGAGGATCAACGGATACAAGGAAAGAACAATACAAGCAATCATCAACAAGAAGCAGAGGAACCTACGGAAAAACTGACAACACTGACACCGATCGATGAACCGCTGAAGAGGGTATCGGTCCCCTATGATCGACACATCACCCACCAGCTACGCCATCGACTGAGGAAATTCGGCATCGATTTAGTATTCTCCAGCAGAAGCAATCAACTGAAGACACTGTTGGGCTCCACAAAGGATAGAGTAGAAATGTTAAATAAGGCCGGGGTTTATCAAAATAATTGTTCACAGTGTGATAAAGTATATGTAGGTCGAACAAAAAGATCGTAAGATGTAAGGTTCAAAGAACATATTGCAGAAGTAAGTAAGGCTAAGAGGGAAACTGATAAGGGATTAAAATATGAGTTTAGGTCTAAGGTAGCTGAACATGTATATCAAGAAAATCATTCAATTTCGACATCAAACATTAAAATTTTAAGAAATGTCTCTTCTCCGTGGAAACTTGATGTTGCTGAGAGCTTGGAAATCTACCGACAGGTACAAACGCGGTTGTTGAATAAAGATCAAGGAAATGGTAGCTCCTGGCTCTTCAAGTTTATACCTAAGCATTAAGCGCAACAAGCGAGTAGAAGTAAGCACCGTAGTAAATGTAACTAGATAAGTACCTAGATAAATTATTATACCTACGCATAGTATAAATAGTGTAAGCTGCGATCATTTTCTTCAAGTCGAGTCAAGTACGAGACACTGAAGACGGCCTTACTTTTGAGGTCGAAATACGTATCTGTCAAGATACAATTAAGTGGTGGAATTCAATGGGACTGTATTAACTCGTCTTATGAAAAGCAATTAATTAAATTAGTCATAGAAAATTTGAACCTCATTTTTCTCTACTCAGCATTGTTGTTTTTTCGGCCCTAATCATATGTTGCTCAGGAAATTATGTTAAGCTTAGCTTAGCTTGATTGACTGTACCCATCGTAGTTGCTAGCCAAGAAACAACAAAAAATGCACAATTGTATAGTTTTCTCGGGACTAGAAAGCTATTCTCACTGTACATGCTTTGGAGTTTCTTTAATTCAAAACTAATAACGATGCCGGCCACGTCTTCACAGTCAATTAGGATAAGGGGAGGAAATTAGTTTGACACTCATTGCTGCAAGAGACCGAGGAATCCTCTGCATCTCCATGAGAGCACTGGAAAGGAATAGTATGTTAGTTGGGAAGGAAATATATGAAATCGTCTTGGTAAGCGACTAATTATTTCTGTTGAACGACGCCATGTTCATGATGATACAAAAACGGAGAAGCAATGCGTGTCTTACGTATTTTCTCGAAGACTGATTCGATATTTTAACTACTTCGCGACGACTAAAATACGCACTGCATAACGCTTACTCGATGGCTAATGCAAACAATTGAAGATCGCGCTTGTTTCCACCGGAGCAAAGCGCAATACATGCACATAAGCCACCGAACACCAGATAAATAATTTATCATATTCGCATCGATTGAAATACGCACTTACTTGTTCGATGGCTACTGCAAACTCATGAGCCACCGAACACCGTATCACTTACTGGAGAAGCACGACTGGCCAGAAAACAAATTATCACTTTCTGATTAATTTACTCTCCCGCGCAAAGCAGCAAAAAATTTCAGTGACCGGCCGATAGCTCTGTTTACTGGAGAAACCCGACTGGACTAAGAACAAATTTTTACTTTCTCATATGTTGCTCAAGGAATGATGTTTTTGGCCAAACGACCCTTTCTGTAATACTACCATTTCGGCCAATCGACATTTTCGGCCAAAAGACCAATTTGGCCGTATGTCTTTTTCTGCCACATGTCACTTTCAGCCAAATGACACTTTCGGCCGAATCATTTTCGGTCTAAAAACCATTTCGGCCAAAAGGAGCTCGGATAGGTGACTTTCGGCCAAATGGCTTTTGGCCGAATAACTATAGCTATATATGTGGACAAAGAATTAGAAGGAATAAATTTTGGCTGTTACGCCCTTTTCAAATGTTGGCCTACACTCAAAAAAATAGACACGCTACTATAAAGTGTTTTGCACTTTGATTTGCCCTACTGGTCAGACATGTGGAACTCGAGTGCAAAACACTTTCAGTAACTCACCATCCCACTTATTAGTTTCAACAGCAAAACACTTTCGGCACAAGTGTTTTACACTTGAGAAAAAATGTTCTTCCTATTGTATTCTGAATGGCATTGTATTGAAAACAAGATGAATTATTCTTGATTTGAAACAGAAAATGCTTTGAAAGCGAATGTTATTTCTATTGGATTGCCATGTATTCTATAATTTAAATTCATATTCCCAAATAAAATATAAAAATCGTAGTTGACAATTTCATTAAATTTTTATTGCTTACTATAGACATCAGATCTTGCCCAAAATGTTCTATTTTAAATCTAACTGTTGTTGCACTGAGTTGGTTGCGAGGTTGGTTGCAGCACCGCTCCCTACTGTTTGCATGTTCTCCAACATTTTTCTAAGTTTGAGATTTCGAGCTCTGTAAAGAAACAGAAAAGGTATACAATGTATGATGATCACCTATTTAAGTTAGATATATTTACCTGTATGCCAAGCTATTTGTTTCTGTGCTGCTAGGTCAATAATGATTTTTAGATCCTATTTATTATATTCCTGCAAATGAAGAAAATGATAGCAAAATATTGATAAACTTGCATAACCATTCCTTATAAGTTAAAAGTTTTTAATTCTACTTACTTCTTGATAGAATAATCTTTTTTTCTACTGGAAACGTGGAGAACGCCTGGAAATGCCTTTCATGCTCTTGCAACTGCCGTAACACACACTCAATATTTTTCAAAGCGGAACACATTTTAATAGACTGTTTCGTAATTCACTTTGCTGCCAAAAACAAAACTGTCGAATAGAAAGTGTTTTACACTTCGAAGTCACTGTTACTGACCAGTAGGGTCAAAACCAAGTGTATTCCACTTTGATAAAATAACCAACACACTTGATGTTGGAGAGTGACTCGAAACTGAGTGCTCAAGTGTTTAGCTCTTGAACTCAAAAGGTGAAAAAGTTCGATTTGGAGAGATATACATTTGGAATCCAATAGTGGACCTACTTTGGTATTCAAGTGCAAGAATTCTTGGATCGAATGTTTCGATTATTTTCAGTGTAGATTTCTTATGGAACGTACACGCGGTCAAGCAGTTTATCAATTTATTCGACTAACAATATCACACACGAACGACCGAAGCGCCAACTTGAACACCAACCATCAACAAATATATGAGGGTTTGTGCAACTTCACTACAAATGCTCAAACATGTTCGGCGAACCATGACTCCGTCCCCGACAACTCGAACCAAAATCAAACCGTTTTGATTTTCTCCAACCGACCTGCCAACTGTCAAATGATTGTTCGAACAACTTCACACACGTTCAAACAAAGCAGCAACCAAAGCGTTGTTATGGGGCGGAGTCAATGTTCGTCAAACTGCTTGACTGGTGTGAACGTTGCATTAAGTAGCTGTCCAACTAACCATGGACTAACGTGGTCAGGACAGATCTCGACTATTGGAGAGTTGATTGCTTCCTCCTAAGAGGTAGTTATTAGTCCCAAATCAATATCTGTGGTAACGGATAAAAGTGATGCAACTCTCATACAATAGTCCAGGCTTGTACCACCTACGAATTTGTGCGAATTGCTTAATGCTAATGCTAATGCTAAAATGCTTTAGTTCTGTAAATGTTCGTAAGTTACACTCTGTGTAGCATAAAAAGACGTAGTTTAACGTCAATAATCCAAGACGAATAACTCACTTATGCAAATTTCCGGAAGTAAATTCTAATTACAGCAAGAATGTTTGGACTGCTACTTAGCATAATAGGCACGGGCAACGTGCCTGTTTGCTTTAATGCTCTTATCGTCCTCTCAAGGAATCCCATTCAAATAAGACTTGAGCACATAAAAGTGTCTCTTTTGAATAGGCAACATTCCATTCATGAAATGTCCTTTAAACTTCAGCATACGAGTAAGTCCCTCTCCCACCATCCCCACATCCTTCGGATGTCTTCCTCTGACGAGGAAGAAAATTCGAAAGCGTCGTCCCCATGTTCACAAGAGCAATAAAAGTTAAGTTTTACATTTGCGGTCTGCCAAGATTGTCAACACCATTTGCCACCAATCTCGTTTTTAATTACCATGGATGTCTTCCGAACACGGAGCAGCTCATCTCGTGCCGCCACAGAGCTATGGGGAGAAAAAGAAGACATTGTCAGCCAGGGAAAAGTGTCCCATTCCTGCGAAACGTTTGCCGTTCAAGTGCTCCATGGCAGTAGGTATGCGAGCGACCCAAACGGCAACGGCGGCGTCTATTGTTTCACACTTTTGCGTTTACTGCTTGAATAGAGTTCTTCTGCTGAGGCTGCGAGTCGTTTGGGTTTCGGAGGTGCACAAAAAAAAAACGATCCATGGGAAACACAGCCACCGGTGGCGGGAGGTAATTTTATTCGAACTTTGTTCACTAAAAAGACATCTTTCGAAGAAACGGGGAGAATATGTACGTTTGATTGGCAGACTCTATGTCGGGATAAAGGTCCTCAACGTAACATTCGGGATTTGGAAATGGGAATTAAGTGTAAAATTCTCGAACTGATGTTGAACAAAAGCTTGAAATAGCGTTGAAATGGAGTTTCTTTTAAATTCAAATTGCGGTATAAATTGTGAATTTAAATTTGAGTACGCATTTCTCTTTCGGTTTAAACTTTACTTTGGATACAGCATTGGATTATTTTAGTTTCGGATTACATTCGAATCTTATTTCAGCTCGCATTTGAACTTTAATTTTAACTTGTATTTGGATCAGGCATTGAAAGAGTGAGTGAAGCGGACGAGCATTGATCTAATTCAATCATAGCATCCTATGCCAGTGAGTGAACCAAATATGGATGCCAAACAACGATTATGATCGATCATTGCTGCGTAAACAACGAGCAACAGAGTTCGCCAAGCCAAACTTGGTATGGTATCCAGGGAAGCTATGACTGGAGCATTTATGTTACGCTTGCTCTACTAGAAAAAAAACCCAAAACACATCAGGTGTACTGCCTCATTCACTCTGCTTTCAAGTTGCTTAACTTAACTTAATTTTCCTAATGTTCGAAGAGATTTTTCTAACAGCGTGTGGTAACAACAATCATTGTTAGGTAACCAAGTGATTTGCCTCGCTCAGTTGTCTCCCATTGGTGAGCGATGAAGATCTTCAAGCATTGAATCAACGAACGCCAAATTTCAACGATCTAGAAAGCATCAGCGATTAGGCCGCAGTAGAGCATCAAGTTGGCATGAATTTAGACTATTTTAACTCATGATCTGATTTTTTTCAATGCCTGATTTGGATATAATTTATAATATCACTTAAACATAAATTTCTGTCTCGGTAAATCAAATTACCAAGAATACCCGTAAAAAATGATTTTTGCCGATAATTCGTTGAAATCTTTTTCATGACTGATTTTCGTTAAATTTATTCAACTAATTTTCGGTACAAAAAATAGTTATCCGAAATTCAGCAATCTCGATCACCGATTCAGTCGAAAAATAAGCAATCGTGATTTCGGTTTAATGATTTCCGATTGCTTGAAAAAAAAAGTCTAATGGAACGTACACACGGTCAAGCAGTTCGACCAACATTGACTCCACCTCCCGTTTATTCAAACATCCATCAAGTTTTATCAACAGCGACACGAACAATCAATTTATTCGACCAACAATATCACACACGAACGACCGAAGCACCAATTCGAGCACCAACCATCAAAAAATATATGGGGGTTTGTGCAACTTCACTACAAATGTTCAAACATGTTCGGCGAACCTTGACTCCACCCCCGACAACTCAAACCAAAATCAAACCGTTTTATTTTTTTCCAACCGAGCCGCCAACTGTCAAATGGTTGTTCGAACAACTTCACACACGTTCAAACAAAGCAGCAACCGAAGCGATTTCTTGGGGGCGGAGTCAATGTTCGTCAAACTGCTTGACTGGTGTGCACGTAGCATAATGTCGTTTTCGGTTTTAGACCTGGGTCAGGTCCGACCCCGACTCTGAATAACCGAACGAAAAACGAATCGGGATCGAGTCAGTATGATGGTGATAGTGAGAGCTCAAGCCCTATGGGTCTGTTCACAAATTACGTAACGCAAAAATCCGAGTTTTTGACCCCCTCCCTCCCCTCGTAACAAAAAGTAACATTTTTGGAACCCCCCCCCCCCCCCATCTAACGCGTAACTGAGAAAATTTTGATGCCATTTTTTTCTTTCTCTAAAGCATGTGGGGTTTTTTTTTTTTTTTTATTCTTTATTTGAGTGATTTTTAAGGTGTTACAAAGTTCATCACTGCATGTGGGTTTTGATATTTATTGAACACTGTTATATGGAACGGCACATGATTGAAATTGGTTTCAATATCAAGAATGAAGCTAGTAAAAACGTAAATAGAATTTGCGATCATATGACCATTCCAATTTTAGTTTAGCAGGACTGATCTGTCGAGAAATAAAAACGATAGACAAATTATTTTTAAATTGAACTGTTTAATGTGGTTGAAGTGGTTGAGCTAAAATGCAATTACTCAGAATGAAAACTCTCTGGATTCACTTTATTAACTTTTGCTTGGTTTGGGAGATCTAATCATGAAATACAATACCAATAAAAGGTTCGAGGTCATTCCATAAAATACTATAACCTGTAGGAATCGTTAATATTCATCGTGAGACAAAAATGCTTCGAAATTTAGCAACAATTATTCGAACAAAACTCACTGTCCTTTAGGATTCCCAAAAAACAAAACAGCTTACTCTGAGATAAAAAACTACAAATACTAGCATGGGACAATTATGGGTAGTATGGAAAGGTTGATACGTATTCATCGTCTTGATCAAAATATATTGCAATTACTTCAATCAGTAATTTAAAAAAACCCTTTAAAATATTTTTTTATTCGCGTTATGCGTAACATTTGGTAGTACCCACCCCCTCCCCCACCTTTTAGTGTAACAAAGTATAACGCAAGTTGGACCTCCCCCCTCCCCCCCAAAAGCGTTACGTAATTTGTGAACAGACCCTATCATCTGTTTTGTTTTTAGTTCGCACTTTCATCAGCTGGCAGAAATATAAATATTTTATACAGATTTTATCTTTTGAATTTTGTTATTAGTGTTATTTTGTTTCTTATTATATAAATTGAATGGGGAAGTCAGATTTTTCTTCTGTTAATCCATCAATAAATTTATGTGATTAGAAGCTGTGATGAATGGCGACGGCAATGTGGATTGCCGTGAAGGAATTTTGGCGCTCTGGAACATTTCCGGTAATTATGCCAATCCGTGTTTCCCGATAAACTGTTATACTGGTTCTAAGTGGCGTTCTGGATAACAGTGATTGTGTTACATTTGAATAATCAATTATGCCATTCAAATGTAATAGAACAAGAAAATATGGAAACACTTTGTAAAAATCCAATAGAAAATTCATTGAGATTTGGGGCCTTTTATTTTAAAACAAAGAATCAAATCGCACAAGAGTTGACTAACATTTTTGTATTTTCCTCCCAAGAGGGGAACCTTTGGGATAAACCGCGATTTCGCCTGTTACCCGCTAGCTACACCGAAGCTAGGATAGGGAGACAAATACAGGGTCGTTTACCTTATTTCACACTATATACCCACAACCGAACTTACCTACAGCAGGAGTATACACGCACGTGTGTATCGCGACACGTGCCCACCGGCGTGCTATGGTGGGACGATCGGCAAACTGTGTCGTACCTAAAGTGCTCAAAAGCTGCACAGGAAATAAATTCTCTCTCGATCCCAACAAGCGAGGACTGACGACTCCTTTTGTGAGTCCGTAAACGAGATGAAAAATGAACAATTCAGTGAAAGAGACTTATCAGGACTATGCTCTTAATTAATGTACTCTGTACACAGTACTTTCATGTACTTTCATCTTGACATACTAGTTTATTCAGCTAATATAGTGACGTCATGCTCTTTTAGGCGTAGGGTACCTACGGTTTTTTTTTCTCTTGGCCTTCCTATCGACGACTGCGTGGTACTGGATGCAGGTCTTCTGGTGCCACATGTCATCGAAGTTCGACACGCTGCGGGCGGTCGACAGATTTTGGTTGGGCACCACTGGTGCTGATGTTGGCGGTGGTGAATCGCCCAATGACGAAAACAGGGCACTTGCCGCCGGCACTATCGGACACGTGGGCTCGGGCGACGATGGTGGTGATCTACTGGCGATGGGCAATCGTGATGGCCGCTCTAGTGCCCGAACGATGGCGTGGTTCCGTCCGCGGCGCACTCGATGCAGGTGATGAACAAGAGTAGCTTGGCAATGGCCGCTACCGGGCGCGAACAGCGGCGAGGTGGTGCTTTTGTACAAGGCTGCAATGGCGATGGTCGAAAGGCGTTGGAAAATGGCCGGACGATGGCCGATACAGTGCCCGAACCGGGGCGTAGTTGTGATGCCGTCCCAGGCGGCGAAGGCGATGGTCGATAGGGGTTGGTGGCGATGGTCGAAAGGCGTTGGAAAGCGACCGGGCGGTGGCCGATACAGTGCCCGAACCGGGGCGTAGTTGCGATGCCGTCCCAGTCGGCGATGGCGATGGTCGAAAGGCGTTGAGAACCGGTCGGACGGTGGCTGATACAATGTCCGAGCCGTGGCGTGGTTACGAGGTCGCTACGATGATGGTGTATGGGCGACGAGTCACTGGGTAGTGGTTGGAATCCGAACAATGGCCAACAATGGCGATGGCGGTCACAAAGGCCGTGGACCCGATTAGCTCGCCCTCCACGTGGGCGTTCTCATACACGACACTCGTCTCGCCTGAATCCGGGAACCACTGGAGATCGTTCCTTCCGAGGCACCACCTAATCGACCCTGCGACACGAAAAGAGCAAGAAAACAGAAAAAGGCCCGCTTTCTGGACCTACCCCTATAATTAGTACCCTAATGACGTCACTGTAATTATGTTTCCCTGTACAAAATGGTAGGCACAAATAAACGATTTACCTTTTCTTTCTTCCGTTTGGTTTACAATAGGTTTCTCGAGTTTCTTTTCTTTACAATTTGTGGTCTTTATAGATTACACAAAAGATCTAACAAAAGATTAACACAATAAATGACATTTTTGACTAACAATCATAATAACGTTTTTACTAACCGCACTATCACTTTGCTTTAAGGCAGTCTCACCTGTCCTAGACCACCTGGCGGTATAACGGTACTGATTAGAGACTTTCACTTAGGAAATCACTGGATTACTTGTTAATTTTAATTTATATTGAATTCCGACGCGCACTTCTACTCTCGGTGGAGTCTAAGGACAGAATAGAATTCCTGATCCTGAGCTGAGCGTTTTTCTTGAACTATGATACGACCAAACCCGACAACACCCGAACCCTAATGATTCCGCGTCAGTTTGGCAACCCTTCCACACGGCTATCCCTGTGGGCAAGTGTTTGACGTTTGGCAAGCATTCTTTTCTTGCACTCAAACCGCTGTAAATATATTCGTATTGATGGGATAGTGTAAAATGGTACTCACGTTTCTCACTGGTAAGGTGATACCCATAACCGGTTCAAAACAAGTGAGATGTACAGTGGGCTTGGTGGAGGGAAAATATTACTTGCGGTGGAGCCAGCAAAACAAACATGAAACCACCGGTTACACGCCAAAACTGCAAAAACCAAATATACAAGAAAGGCAAATAATTTTTCTCTACATAATTTTCCACTACATAACAGGAGATTCAACATAATAAATATCAACGGGGTAAAATATGTCTTTGTCGGTTTTTTAACGAATTACAACTAAAAATCCTTCTTCCACTCTAAAATTATGCTCAATTCGTATAAAACTGTTTCTAAATTTACATTTGAATTTATTTTCTGGCCAAGTATCATCTGGAGTGTTACTAAGTAGCAAATATACCCTCTACAAGGTGAATAATTAATAAAACTATTGTAAATAATCAGAAAAACGTATCATTTGTTGATGGCAATATGGGTATCACTGCCTTATAAAGGGTTAATACATTATGTTTATATTCTTCAAATCCGTAACCTTAAACAAATTATTCACAGAGCTGCAATAACGAATAAAATACATAATGGTATGAGCATTTTGGTATAAATAATAATCCGATACTCCGGTACGCTATTTTCCCATTGAGAGAGCAATTATACAGAAAGCATATCATCGAATACACAACGTAATAGGGTAACGGTAACAATAGTGGAGGTATTAGTAGATCCACAAAACAAAATATTTTTTTTAAAATTGACAATTATGGGAAATTTACAGCTTCAATATCTTAGCTAATAGATAAACTAATAAATTTGCTAACAAAAATGAGATAGATGTCATTTAACATCAACAATTGCCAAATATTGCTTGCACCACTATGGGTACACTGTTCCTTTAGTGGAGGTAAAAATTAATTTTGGTTCCCATAGTGGTGCTATCCATTGGTTTCTTATGAGACTCGCCACTATTGGTACAGTTGCACCACTATAGGTGCAAGGGAGTCAATTTTGTTAAGAAAAATAATTGTTTTCTAAAGTTTTCCAAGCGAAATCTTAGGATAAGTTGCATTTAACAGGATATTTAAAGCACGACGCATCAACTGAATATGCATATGCATAATCAAGTTTCAGACGAAGTAATTTTCCACTCCGGGTGGCTTAATACCCGGCATATAGGCAATTAACTTTGAATGTACTGATCTCGAGTGGCGATCTCTCTTCGCTTGTGTGGTCGTGTTGGGATCTGACGACCAAACTGGCACAACCTCACACAACCCTACTTCATTGAGCGCCGTTGCTGATGAAGCAAGTGTGTAGGAGCCGGACAATATTAAATACTCATCCTACTTGGTTGACATTGTGTACAAAAATACATTTGAGAGAGTTAGTTCTGAAAATGTATTGCGAGAGATAGGCTGGTACCTGGTGCTGGGAATTTGGTTTCATCAGTACCCGCTAAGCTGCGGTGGACGACGGAGGTCCTTCGTAGCTTAGTAGGGAAAGCACCTGTCATGCGAACTGGGGTCGTGGGATCAAACCCCACCGAAGGGCGGTTACCCTCAATACCTTTTCCGAACTAAATCTATCACATGTTGTACATATGCATAATCAAGTTTCAGACATAGTAATTAATTTCCACTCCGGGTGGCTTAATACCCGGCATATAGGCAATTAACTTTGAATGTACTACGCCGTAGTCTATGAAATATAAACACTGCCGTAGGTAGGTGAGAATGCTGTTTTTGCCTTTCTCGTACAGTAAAACCTCCATGAGTCGATATTGAAGGGACCATCAACTCAAGGAAATATCGAGATGTGGAATACCCAAACCTTGTGATGCTGTTTGAAGGGACCATCGTAGTAACCCAGAATATATTTTTTAATATGGAATAATTTGCTTCTATGAGTCGATATGGAGTCATAGAACATCGACTCATGGAGGTTTAACTGTACAACAAAGTTGAACCGAAAGGCTATCATTTCACTTTGAAAACGAACTTTTTACAGGAACGTCTGATAGTAAAGTTTCGTATACCTTTTGACTCAGTTTGATGAATCGAGGTGATGTCTGTGTGTGTGTGTGTATGTTTGTGTGTCTGTATGGTCACTTTTTCAACCTCAAAAACTCACACGATTTTCATGTACTTAGACTTAACTGATTTTATCGCAACAAGTTGCATTCCGCAGAGCCACTCTTCTAATTACATGCTATTTAATTTCATCAAGATTGATTAATGCGTTCGCAGCTGACAAGGAAAATGGTTTAGGCAGTTTTCCATTTTTCCCATATAATCGGGACTACGAGCATTGAGCAGCTACCATTCTATAATATAAATTACGTTTGTTCGATGGGTTAGAAACCTCGCTACGGCAATATCGATAACGCTAACGCAACGAGCAAAGCTTTTCAAAGCTTGCAATGTGGAACGTGTTGAACACGAAAACTAATCGACGAACAACGTACGCGCTTTTAAGTGTAGAGCCGACTCGATGATGTTTATTGCCATTAAGGTTCCCCCAAACACACGCGACGCGACAGTCGCGACGCGATTCTATCGCTTGGCGACAGCGATTCTGTCGCCGTTGGTATGGAAGCGTAAATAGAACATTGCCTGCAGCGACCCAACGATAGAATCGCGGCGACTAGTTGTCGCCTAGTTGCTGGTTCGTACGCTCGTGGCCATGGTGGTGTTTGCGTTTGTTTTGTGTCATACATTGGAAGGGGAAAAAGAGGGGTTTCATTGATGCATCAGCAGGCTGTTTGGTTTGGGTGGTGTGTGGTATGATGGAGTTATGGTGAAGTTTGGGTGATTTCAAGAGCAAATTTGAATGTAGTTTTCGTTTTATACATCTCCTTATTTCCATATTATATTATGTATGCGGTTTTGTTAGTTTTCTATTTATATTTAGGAATCGTTCAAAAATGGCATCGTGACCTTGGCGAACAGGGGTGGGGGTGTCATTGGTTGAATAATCTTAAATGTATTTGACGTCATATTCTAGTCGGCCTTGAGAGTTATTGGCTTAATTTTCAAAATGTTCGTGTACATTTCACCCTGAAATCGAACTTTTATAGAAGTCTTGGAGACCCATGATGTTATATACCAACCCGACCAGTTAGTCATAACAATTATATCAATATGTGTTACAAATAACAATACTTGAAATAATTTCTCTGTCAAAAATGGATGAAAGAAAATTTCACGATCGTCATAACTTGATTATAACATAATGTATTATGCTTATTTTCAGGATTCATAATGCTCACTCAATCTCAGGAGCACATGATTTTCCCTCACGAAAGTTTTCGGGGAGAAATCGCTTTTCGGGAAAGAAAAACAACCTGGAGAGTGATAACAATTTTTCGCTCACTTCGATTGCCGCTAAACGTTGGTTTGCTCTTTTTCTTTCATATTCGAGTGTTTTCGTGGCATCATCAATGCAAATGGTAGTAGCTTATGTGGAACAAATAACTTAACGCTTTCATACAGATAGCGTGGTGGTGTGGCAAAAGTAAACGCATCCCCACAGCTATTATTGTTACTATTCTGGGTTCGAATCCCGGCGCGACCATACAATTTTGTAATTGTTCTGCGATAATTCTCGCGAAAAGTGAGTGAGAGGTGAAAGTAATGAAACGAAAAATGATTTTCATCTAATAGGCAAGATTTTCGTTCATCTTCCAATGCTAATTCTAGAGAAAAGATTGATGGGTGAAAGATGATCCTCAACATAAACAACGAAACAAGATTTTCCCTTGGCCCGAAAAACGCTTGCTTTGGTCTCATTGAAACGAAAAGTCGAAACTCTGCTTATTTTAAAGAAAAACAAAATAACCAAAATTTTTGGTAGATAGGAATTGGAAAAAACGAAGTTACCACCTTCAGTATATCTTGATTTAATCGAGAAAGGCATCGTCACCGCTAGGTGGATTAATTTGGGTTTTTTCTTGAGAAAGGGTAAACGGAAATCTGCCAACAGACACCTGAGGAGGTTACCCTAGTAGCACACATGTATCACATAGGTTACTCAAATCATATGTGACCAAATTTGGTAACAATCAAGTTGCTGCAACCATTTTTGTCTGACTTGTGTTACCCGGGTAACTCAGGTAGTGCGGGGATGGCATCACCCGATCCACTGAAACCAAAACCCTTTCGCAGGCCCCCGGCCTGCAACCTGCAATTAAGCAATACATCAGGGGAGGACTATTGAGAACGCTCACGCCTATGCTAACGCACTCGACGTTATAACGCAACATCGACTTCAAGGGTAGTAACCTCACCACCCATCGATCGCAAGCTATGATAGTAACCTATCGGTCTGTATCATAAACTCGCGTAGGAGACGAGCACCCCGACAACAAACACCACACGTGAACTGCAATGACCTCTATATCTATATACGGAGGTCCCCGCAGCCCACCCGCGACGTTTTTGTTGTCGGGGTGAGCATGGCGTAGTAGTAGTCTCTACTGCAGCTGCTGGTTTTGTTCAAGACGCCACCAGCGCTATAGTTTCAACATAATCTGTTGAGACGCTGTGTTCACCGCATTCCATATAACCTCTTCCCGACACATCATCTCAACGAGGTTGTCCGGGGTTGTATCCATGCCACTGACAAGCAACATGGCATTGCGTTCAACATCGAATCGCGGGTATGCAAACATCACATGTTCTGCCGATTCTACTTCATTTACACATTCCGGGCACTCCGCGAAATTTGCGAACCCGAACCAATGCAGGAACTTTTTAAAGCAGTCATCTTCAGACAACACCTGCGATAGGTGAAAGTTGACCTGGCCATGCTTCTTACTAATCTAATTAGATAACGAAGCTGAACCGAACGAAGCTGCTCTCTTGACACGTCGCACTTGCACCGAGTCCCTGAGGTTAAAGCACTCCACATCTTCTTCCAGAAGTATGTCTATCGGTATCATTCCAGCAATGACGCACACCGCCTCATAAGATATGGTGCGGTATGCGCTTGCAATCCGCAGACACTTCAGTCGGTGTCCTCTTCTTATTATTATTGGCGTTACATCCCCACACTAGGACTGAGGTTTCTGAGCAAAGTTACCATTTTTGCATTCGTATATCATGAGGCTAACACGATGATACTTTTATGCCAAGGGAAGTCGAGACAATTTCCAATCCAAAAATTGACTAGACCGGCACCGGGAATCGAACCCAGCAACCCTCAGCATGGTCTTGCTTTGTAGCCGCGCGTCTTACCGCCCGGCTAAGGAGGGCCCCACATCAGCCGCCGGTGTACCCTGATTATTTTCTTAACATTGCACCCGGCCTCTAGAGCCGATCATCACGCCCAGATGCTTTAATGATCTCACAGAGTTAACTGTGCAGGTCCCTACGTTTATCCTCGCTTGCTGCAACCCATGGTGGTTACGCACCACAACAACCTCAGTCTTGTGATGCGCTAACGCCAACCTCCTTGAGTTGAGCCATTCTTCGACTGCTAATCGCGAAGCTTTCAAACTTCGTCGAGAGTGTCACCTGTGACCTCTAGCATTACATCATTGGCAAAGCCTTCTATTTTCACACCAGCCGGGAGATTTAGGCGTAATACTCCGTCATACATGATATTCCACAGAACCGGTCCGAGGATCGATCCCTGTGGAACACCTGCTGACACTTCAGTCGACTGCTGACCAGCGTCGGTGTCGACTAACAATATCCTGTTCTGAAAATATCTTTTCAGAATCCTGCACAGATAATCTGGGACTCTCAAGTGATGCATGGAATCAGCTGTAGCTGCCCATGCATTCCTTACATCTAGTGTAATCAATGCACAGTACCTAATACCTCTCCTATTTAAACCACGCGCTATCTTAGCCGTTTCTGTTACCGACCAAATTACTTCGATGGTAGAACGGCCTTTACGGAACCCATACTGGTCGCTTGATAAGCCACCAGCACACTCCGAATAGCCCCTCAATCTACCCAAGCAGCACAAGTCAGACAAAAATGGTTGCAGCAACTTGATTGTGACTGAATCTGGTCACATACGAGTTGCAGTAACCTATGTGAAATATGCGTGTTGCTAGGGTATTCAGGATCACCCTCTCTAACAACTTACCAGTTGTGTCAAGTAGGCAAATTGGCCTGTATGCCGAAGGCTCTCCCGGGGATTTTCCAGGCTTGGGCAATAGCACCAACGTCTGCCGTTTCCAACGATCTAAGAAGTTTCCTTCATCCATTC
Organism: Armigeres subalbatus; assembly: GCF_024139115.2. Taxonomy (NCBI): domain Eukaryota; kingdom Metazoa; phylum Arthropoda; class Insecta; order Diptera; family Culicidae; genus Armigeres; species Armigeres subalbatus. The sequence goes on from NC_085141.1 coordinate 333,025,964, forward strand.
AACGTTGGAGGCAGCTCCTAAACATATCTGGAGCGGCAAGAATCGCGTGCTTAAGGACCAGGTTAGGAATACAATCCGGACCTGGTGCCTTATTTAGCTTAAGTTTTCATGCAACGGCGATAAGCTCATCGTTAGTCACTAGCGATACCACGTACCACCTTCAACGATCCTGGCTAACATCTCCGGGGATTTCTCAGGAGGTGTGCTGTTGGTCACCTATCGTGCTCGTCCACCAGTGCACTGCAGTGCACAGTCCCCTGCGGTGCATCGGTTTGCGGTTGCCGGTTGGCATAGTCCTCCTGGCCATTGTCACGTCACATGTTCGTGTTAGGACATCGGATGACTCATGAACGTGAACCCTCCTTTCAGGCTCCATCGTCCACCCCGCGCTGCAGAAGGCCACATCGATGCATGACTCGCCATTCGGTCCTCTGAACGTTGACGCTTGCCCTCGTTCAGCAGGACTACGTTCAGTACCGCTAGAGACTCTAGCAGGATATAACCTCTAGCGTTAGTGAACCGAGAGGCCCAATCTACTGCCCACGCGTTGAAGACACCTGCTACGATTAATGGTTTAAGACCAGTTAGTCCATCTAGGAGGACAGTAGCAGCTACAAAAGTAAACTCCGTTTACCTTTGCTATTACAAAACTCCCATCATCAGGAGATGACACTATCTCTTGGATGGGGTACCTTCCGCAAGTCCAGATGGTCACTATTCCGGACTTAACCGCAACCCAACTGCTATGTTTAGCAGGGATGCGGTACGGGTCGGACAGCAAGGCAACATCAGTCTTATTCTCGTATACTGACTGTTGTAGCAGCGCTTGCGCTGCCTCGCAGTGATTGAGATTTAACTGAGCTACTTGCATGACCGAGCCCGTCTGGAGGTCGCACAGGCCTGCCCACCGGATGGGTGTTTGTTGTCTTTGCCAGGACCACAGATCAAACACCTCGGTGCGGTCTGGCAGGTGTGAGCCTTGTGACCTTCAGCTCCACACCTCCGGCAAAGCCAACTCCGATCAGGACCTTTGCAGTCGTATGACTTATGTCCGTAATCAAAGCACTTAAAGCAGGCCTGAGGTTGTTGGTTTGCGCTCACCGAGCATACCGACCGACCCACCTTCAGCTAAGCCTTATCCAGTACCTTCTTGGCGTCAGTTACAGGTACCTGGAATAAGGCAACCTGCGTTCCAGCATAACCTCTCCGCAACCGAATCGCAGTATCCTGGATTTAAACGCTACACTGATCTCTCAGTGCAGCTACCAGCTCACCGGCTTCGGTAATTTCGTCCAGCCCTCGGCATTGGATTACCTCTACTGGACATAGGGCTCTCACCTGAACCGCATCACCCAGTACCTCTTCTGCCAACTTTTTATACGCGGAACTCTTCCGCGCAGCATCCCGCTTCAGGACGAGGATCATCTCGCCCTTCAGCGTTTTGCGGATGCAGTTGACGTCATCTCCTAGGCCAGTGAGCTTTTTATCACCACGCAAAGCCTTCAGAATGTCAGCATAGCTCTTACCATCAGCATTGACGATAATTGCTCCGCCTCTGTCCTTCCTGCCATGACCGTTGGAAGGTGTGTCCTTTCTTCTATGGGCACTCCCCTTCTTGGCCAATGGCGCCTTCGCCTCTTCTACCGCTTTTCGCTCCTTCTTCGCCTGTTTAGAATTCACAACTTCCCTCCAGAGCAGGCCTTGCTACCGGCGAACTTCGGTAGTCCTCGTAGAAGGAGGAACTGGTTTCTGTCGTTCCTTAGGGTCGGCAACCTGCTCAACCTACTCCCGACGGTTCTTGTCGTGCAATACCGGCTTGGCGCTAGCTCCCTTCAGGTTGGTTGCCATACTGCCCTTACTTAGCTTTGGAGTTGCTCCAGTGACAGCCATGCGTTTGCGGAGTTCTGCAATCTGGCTGTCTGCTAGCTGCTTTTTTTCAGTAAGGACTCGAATCTTCGAATCGGCTTCTTTCCTGGCCTCCACCGCTTGGCTCACTGCCAACTCTTTCTCCCCGGTAAGTTGGCGGATCTTTCGTTCCGCCTCCTTACTTGCCTGCAGCAAGGACTTCCACGCCTACTTTGCCTCTTCAATTATTTTGCAGACGGTCAGCACAGACTTCTTAAGGTCCTTGCTGTACTTCCCGCCATTGCCCAGAAAGGACATGATTACGTCCGTTACGACTGTAATCACCTCCATTTTCTGGCACCCGCTCTCCTTGTGACTGGTCATAACTTCCGTGATGACCCTGGTCAGGGTAGCTCCGTCCATCTTGATCTCGATGGGCGGCTCCTCCGACCTGCCACGCTCTTCTGTATCGCCTGCCCCTGGTGATCGGTGGGGCGACCTGTTAAGGCCACTTCGTCTGGCGAAGGGATCCACCCTTTCGTCGGACGCTTCTCCCTCTCTACTTAAATTTGTTTTTTTTTGTTTGGTCGACATTTTGATCCCACGAGTTGTGCTAGAAAATAGGTCCGCCACGCCAGAGCTCCGCAATAACGTGGTAAGGGAAGAGGGTGCCCAGGTACCCAAACTCGAGAGTGAGTTGGTCGATGGCCGGAATCGTTATCGGACTTAAGTCGGGTAAAGAAAATCCAACTCGGGACTAAGTTGGTCGATGGCCGGAATCGTCTTCGGACTGAGTCAGGTCAAGAAAATTAATCTCGGGAATGATAAGAAAATTATTTTGAGCTTTTTAGTGGAATGTCTTCACTTGTCATAAGACGAGTTTATACCATCCCATTGAATTCCACCACTTAATTGTCAAGATACAATTAAGTGGTGGAATTCAATGGGATGGTATAAACTCGTCTTATGACAAGTGCTCGGGAATGAGTTAGTCGATGGCTGGAATCGTCATCAGACCTAAGTCAGGTAAAGAAAATCCAACGTCATCGGACCTATTTGGGACGATAAAACGCAACTCGGGAGTGTGTTGGTCGATGTTTGGAGTCGTCATCGGACTTAGTCGGGTAAAGAAAATCCAACTCGTGAGTGAGTTGGTCGATGGCCGGAATCGTCATCGGACTCAAGTCTGGTGAAGAAAAATTCAACTCGGAAGTAAGTTGGTCGATGGCCGGAATCGTCATCGGACTTAGTCTGGTAAAGAAAATCCAATTCGGGAGTGAGTTGACCGGAAACATCATCGGACTTATTCGGGTAAAGAAAATCCAACTCAAGAGTGAGTTGGTCGATGGCCGGAATCGTCATCGGCCATAAGTCGGGTAAAGAAAATCCAAACCGGGAGTGAGATGGTCGATGGCCTGAATCGTCATCGGACTGAGTCGGGTAAAGGAAATCCAACTCGGGAGTAAGTTGGTCAATGGCCGGAATCGTCATCGGACCTATTTGGGTCGATAAAACGCAACTCGGGAGTGAGTTGGTCGATGGCCGGAATCGCCATCGAACTTAGTCTGGTAAAGAAAATCCAATTCAAGAGTGAGTTGGTCGATGGCCGGAATCGTCATCGGCCATAAGTCGGATAAAGAAAATCCAATTCGGGAGAAATTGGTCGATGGCCGGAATCGTCATCGGACCTATTTGGGTCGATAAAATACAACTCGGGAGTGAGTTGGTCGATGTTCGGAATCGTCATCGGACTTAAATAGTCGATTAAAGAAAATGAAACTCGGGAGTGAGTTGGTCGATGGCCGGAATCGTCATCGGACTTAAGTCGGGTAAAGAAAATCCAACTCGGGAGTGAGTTGGTCGATGCCCGGAGTCGTCATCGGACTGAGTCGGGTCAAGAAAATTAATCTCGGGAATGAGTTAGTCGATGGCTGGAATCGTCATCAGACCTAAGTCAGGTAAAGAAAATCCAACGTCATCGGACCTATTTGGGTCGGTAAAACGCAACTCGGGAGTGAGTTGGTCGATGTTCGGAATCGTCATCGGACTTAGTCGATTGAAGAAAATGAAACTCTAGAGTGAGTTGGTCGATGACCGGAATCGTCATCGGACTGAGTCGGGTAAAGAAAATCCAACTCGGGAGTAAGTTGGTCGATGGCCGGAATCGTCATCGGACCTATTTGGGTCGATAAAATGCAACTCGGGAGTGAGTTGGTCGATGGCCGGAATCGTCATCGGACTTAAATAGTCGATTAAAGAAAATGAAACTCGGGAGTGAGTTGGTTGATGACCGGAAACATCATCGGACTTACTCGGGTAAAGAAAATCCAACACAAGAGTGAGTTGGTCGATGTTCGGAGTCGTCATCGGACTGAGTCGGGTCAAGAAAATTAGTCTCGGGAATGAGTTAGTCGATGGCTGGAATCGTCATCAGACCTAAGTCAGGTGAAGAAAATCCAACGTCATCGGACCTATTTGGGTCGATAAAACGCAACTCGGGAGTGAGTTGGTCGATGTTCGGAATCGTCATCGGACTTAGTCGATTGAAGAAAATGAAACTCGAGAGTGAGTTGGTCGATGACCGGAATCGTCATCGATCTGAGTCGGATAAAGAAAATCCAACTCGGGAGTAAGTTGGTCGATGGCCGGAATCGTCATCGGACCTATTTGGGTCGATAAAACGCAACTCGGGAGTGAGTTGGTCGATGGCCGGAATCGTCATCGAACTTAGTCTGGTAAAGAAAATCCAATCCGGGAGTGAGTTGGTTGATGACCGGAAACATCATCGGACTTATTCGGGTAAAGAAAATCCAACTCAAGAGTGAGTTGGTCGATGGCTGGAATCGTCATCGGACATAAGTCGGGTAAAGAAAATCCAATTCTGGAGTAAGTTGGTCGATGGCCGGAATCGTCATCGGACCTATTTGGGTCGATAAAATTTAACTCGAGAGTGAGTTGGTCGATGTTCGGAATCGTCATCGAACTTATTCGGGTTAAGAAAATCCAACTCGAGAGTGAGTTGGTCGATGGCCGGAACCGTCATCGGACATAAGTCGGGTAAAGAAAATCCAACTCGAGAGTGAGTTGGTCGATGGCCGGAATCGTCATCGGACCTAGTTGGGTCAAAAAAATACAACTCGGGAGTGACTTGGTCGATGGCCGGAATCGTCATCGGACCTAGTTGGGTCAAAAAAATACAACTCGGGAGTGACTTGGTCGATGTTCGGAATCGTCATCGGACTTAGTCGATACAAGAAAATGAAACTCGGGAGTGAGTTGGTCGATGGCCGGAATCGTCATCGGACTTAAGTCGGGTAAAGAAAATCCAACACGGGAGTAAGTTGGTCGATGGCCGGAATCGTCATCAGACTTAGTCGATTAAAGAAAATCCAACTCGGGAGTGTGTTGGTCGATGGCCGGAATCGTCATCGGACTTAAGTTGGGTAAAGAAAATCCAACTCGAGAGTGAATTGGTCGATGGCCGGAATCGTCATCGGACCTATTTGGGTCGATAAAACGCAACTCGGGAGTGTGTTGGACGATGTTTGGGATCGACATCGGACTGAGTCGGGTGAAGAAAATCCAACTTGGGAGTAAGTAGGTCGATGGCCGGAATCGTCATCGGACCTATTTGTGTCGATAGAATGCAACTCGGGAGTGAGTTGGTCGATGTTCGGAATCGTCATCGGACTTAGTCGGGTAAAGAAAATCCAAACCGGGAGTGAGTTGGTCGATGGCTTTTGCCCATGATAAGATTCCAGCGCGTAATACAAAAAAAATGAGAAACAAATTCTTCATCGTTATTATATCCATTGCTGTGATAAAATTTGGTCCGCAAATTATGATTTCCACCTGTAAAACTGCTGGTTAAATACAGACGTACTCCAATGTACAGCAGAACTATATGCAAACCTCATTAAAATGTTTTGATTGATCTTAATTTTGAAACAGATAACAAGAACACATCAGAAGAAGCGCAGAGATTTCAAGTTGTATCAATTGACATATTGCAATCATTGCGGACTTTTTCAGATATCAGAAACATGCTTCAATCCATGTTATAATTATGAAATTGATTCCAAATCCTACCGCGGGAAATAATTAAAATTTTCCTCTCAACACTTTTCCCTTATTTCAAGTTTTACAATCCGCAAGTCATATTTTACCATTCGAGCTGTTCGGAATCGTGCGAATGCTGCCGAAAGCACCAAACCAAAAACACTTGAGCTGCAGTCTACAACCGCCGCTCGTTCGTGGCAACATCAAAGTGTCAACTTCCGCAAAGTTCATTAAATTTAAATGGATCCGTTGATTGCAGTTATAAAAGCTCGAAGCTGATGCAGTTTGTTGCAGGCAGTTGGGTTGCGAAAAATCGGACCGCTCGCTGTGCCGATCGGAATCGGTGTCGGGCAGGCCAAACGAGGCCACTGACTGAGCGCTGCGAAAGTGTTTCTATTGGGGAAAAAATGACCAGTTCTCACGGAAAGCGCCTCATCACCATCATCATCCACCAAACATCACCGGGCGCGCTAGATGAAGTGAAACTGACGTGGCCTGAGCCTGTTTTAGGTTGTTCCGTCGATTGCCGTTTGTTGTTGGGTGTTCGGCTGTACGGCAGTTTTGGACCTGGGCCGAATGATAAAATATTGCTCTACCCCTAGACTGATCTTCACTGTGACAAGTTTAGGTAAAATGTGGGCAAAATATGCTCACGTTTGTACAATGAGTTATCTAGTCTAGTTATCAATAAGTCAATTACAGACACGATAAAAAAGGTTCAATCATGAAAATAGGAATAGATCTTCTCTATACAAAAGTACGAGTAAATCTTCATTTCAAACACAGTTTGGCCATCTGAACTCCCATCGTGCTTCACCCAGCTGACGAAGACCTATGCCGCACAGTACCACACCAGTGCTACATAATTTAATCTCGTTCCCATTTTTGGCGATAAGTTTGTAATTTCATGACTTGCTGATGCAAAATTCCACTCCACGGATCCGTCAGCAACGCTTTCAAAACCCGCCATTAGAACGAATGGGTAGGTCCAACCTACTTGGCGGGTGAATGACTATGACGTCCGAACTGCAGCCCATCATCTGCTGCCACTTTCGCGATGTGCATGTCACGGGGCTCTTTTGTTACTCGGTCATATGGTTAGGAAGTCAGCTTCTGTTTATTACATGATGGAAGCACCATTGCATTGTAAAGCTCGTGTTAGCGGATGTAAAAATAACCTGTTCAAGGTGCAACCATGGGAAAATCGAATTGACTTCTCGAACCAGACCTGTAAATGGGTTCTCACTCAGAATAATTATAACAATATCGACTGGAGTCGCGAAAATCCTACTCACAACTCCCACAATGGCACAGTAATTTAGATCTTAATCCACTCAACCCCCGCCGTCTCCAGCTTCTAACTGAACTGCGATAAAGCTGTCTACGCGATTATGCAACGATAACGACAACCATTAGCTAACAACCCGAGCAGCAGCAGCAGTAGCACAGTTGCAGCCATGAGCAAACCACATACACAAAAAAGGTCACGTGGAATACCGACTGTCTACGGTTGGTTGGGTCCCTCGCTCGCTAAGTTATTCGTATCACAGAGCTGGAACGCGCCAGGAGCTGAATAAGCGGAACGCGGAACTCGAGCGGCGATTATTCTTCCTCACTCCGCTAGTCGCGGGCGCGGTTGCAATTCATACCACCGCAGACGCTGACAAACGACGACGGAAGGAAGCCCAAGAATTATCGCCTGTGCCTTTTGCATCGCGGTGTCGTCGTCGTCGTCGCAACTCGCACATACCTACCTGGTCGTTGCCGGTGGTGTAAAATGTCGCAAATATGTGTATGTTTGCACTAATCTGCTTCCTTCCGTGGTTGCCCCGTACGTGGAAAGCCCGGTTTTGCAATCTCGATGCACAAACGGATTTCGCTGCTCTCTGTATCTGGTTATGTAGTTGTCTGGATGTGGGTTTTGCTTAGTCTGATTGTGGTTTTATTAAGTTTTTGTTGTGCGTTGCTCAGTTGGCAGCTTTTAGTTGTTATATATTGCACAGCGATTTATGAGCTTTCGGTACTTGTTATTTCGTCTTCTTTTAACTGGTTAATCTTTTAACTCCTATAATGTTGTCTGTTACTTAAATCAAAAGCCATGTGCATTTAAAACTGCAAACTCCTCACAAAAGTTATTCAGGAAGGTGTATACTGTATAGTCTTGAAATGAAGTTGTAGATGCAGTTAATTTTTGAATACTTTGAGTTTTCATGCATAGCAACAAAACTCTTTAGAGGAGATCGTAGTAAACTATGTCCAAATACGGACGCGAAACTGTTTTTCTCCCGTCAAAACATGTGACCCTTTAGTTGGAATGGAATACATTTTTGAAGTTCCCCACCGGATTTTAAACAGGAAGAAATAGAAATCAACCGAGCCTTGATTGAATCATCTCAAACTGATTTCCCGATAGGGTGGATGACCTAATGAATTCCTCAAGCCTTCAACATCATCAATTTATTCAAGTAAGAACCATCTAATATAACGCTAAGAATTTGTTTCCTTCCTTTACATATAACATACAGATCCTCTCCTAACTATACTAATTTAGCGGATGTTCTAAACGGAATAGATTAGAAAAGGCGCTATGTACGGTTTGGGCTATCAATTTAGACTGACAGTCAGCTTTATGCGTCTTCAGAGCCCATCGGCTTCAGGTGGTATTAGTTATGCGATGGATCGGGGTTTGTCGGTGCAGGAGGTCAGGGGTGTCATCGGTCATTTGGTGATTTGTCGGTTTCAGGTGCCTGGTTTGGAGGTGTGATGTGTGGTGGACTTCTGGTGTAGGGGTTTTTCCGCAGCTCTGCCTAACTATTCAAACAAACAAAGAACAGTTGGGCAGAGTTATGGAGGGGCCCTAGCACCAGGGGTCCACCATGCATCGCGCTTCCATGTCGGGCGTCTGAGACTGGCAGGCTACCGAATGATCGATGACATCCTTGATTTCTTGTATTGATGAGTATCGATTCATCGTGTAACTGATACCACCTGAAGCCAGTAATATCACTGGTAGCAGATTTGTAACGCTGGTTGCAGTGACTTATACTAAATGACAACAAAATTTCAATCATTTAGCGCGGTGACTTTGTTGTTGGCGGAGTTCAGACAACGAATTGTTGGCCAGAGAGTGGTGATGGGCTTTCACACTGAAGGACCTCCAGGCAGCATTTTCTAGATTGCCCTAAGAGATAATTTACTGACGGGTTGCTGAATGATCGAGCCCTTACTGATCTTGCCACAAATCGACAGCTTACACGCTCATTTTGAGGTTTCATTGATTTTTGTTGGAAGTGGAACTACTCAAATTTAAAGTGGTTCCGCTTTTAATGAAGAGTGAGTGAAATTTCCGTTGGAGGAGAATGCTCGGCAATACAATACTTCTTACTAGGCTAGGTGTACCAGTTGTGGCTATAGCACCAGTTGTCGCACTAGTGCTTTATATGCAAAATGACCAATCAAATCACCGCAAACCAAGTTTATATCGATAAAGCATATTCATATGACACGATAACACCTTTGATTTCCACCAAAACAAGCAAAGTATAATTGTAAAATTGATTTTGCTTAATTTTAACGTCCTTAGGGTCCCAATTTGGCCAGTCCCATAAGAAAACAATGGGATTTGCCAAGTAAGGAACCAAAATTAAGAATAGTGCCACAACTGGTGCATGCGTTCCTATTATGGATTAATCAATTTTGAGGATAATAACAAATTTTATTGTGGTTTTCACAGCTGTTCTAAGGAGCAGGAAGTAAAACCTTTCGCTTGATATATAAAGTCCACCCACATGCCTTTTACTTTTTTTTTAAATAGTTATTCTTATGTATGGCGACAATTGGTACACCGACCCTATAGAGTAAAAAAAGTTCGATGTGTGAGGTTGTTTCATCCAGCGGATCATTCACCATGAATGTGAATAAGGCCAAATCTTGAAACTGTCAAACCTGAACGAGTTCTAGTTGTAGTTAATGTAAGTGTAACTATTTTAAAGCGAGAGTTTTGATAACATTTTATAGAAATGATAAAAAATACTCTATATATAACTTGTTTAGTAAAAAATTAGATTCGTTTAAACATGTTCTAAAAGAAAAATGTATGAAAACTGGACGTTTTATTATGGCTCACCAGAGGAGCTGTTTTTAGAATTTTTTTATAGCGATTGTTTCACTTTTAATCGCTCGTTTGTTTAACTGGCAATGGTCTTAAGTGAAATAGGTCTACAATTGCTAGTTAGCAAGCTCTGCAGTTTCACAGTTTACATCGACAGTTTCATGAAATGCAGACACGACTCAATATTTGCAAATTTTCAGAAATGAAGTTTTTAATTTTGGACTAAAAAAAGAAACTTTCATATTTTAGTAATTGTTTTGAATGATTCGGCTCTCTCTCTCTGCATGTGTTCATACAAATGTATTAGTTTTATGTGTTTCAGCAAGAAAATCTAAAAAATCAAAATTTCCAAGAAATGTCCAAAAAAAACATTAATTTTGAAATACACATAACTTTTGATGTATTGTGAATTCTGACCTGGATTTTGACAGGTTAATCTTTATACCAGTATATTTGCCAGTATTGTGCGAAAACGTTGATATGTGTTGAGTCTCATAAGTTTGAAGTGATAAAACATATTTTTTTAGGGTTTATTGAATTTATGTTTCTGTTGTAATCGGGTTTCTTTCACTAGTCAAAAAATCATTGAACACTTTTTCGAACATTTAAATCAGTTTCCACATATGTACTTTGTGCTCTATGATCACTATTTTCACACTTTCATGTAGCAACAAACAAACATGATCTACTTTTTCACTCAATTCCGACAGGGGGTTTGATACTCCTAGATACATGAACGTCTCTGGGGCATGTTTTCAAGTTCAGCATTCAGAGGTCACATACAGTCGTGATTTATTTAGTAGGCAGAACGATCGGCCGGTCATCACATAATTTGTTCTGCTTTGTGCGGTTAGCAGAACGATCGCCCGATCATCGAAATGTTGTTCTGCTTTGTGCGGGTGAGTAAATTAATTAGAAAAGTGAAGATTCAGTTCGCGTCAGTAAGCAGAACGATCGGCCGGTCATCGAAAATGTTGTTCTGCTTTGTGCGGTTAGCAGAGAGATCGGCTGGTCATCGACAATTTTGTTCTGCCTAGTGCGGTTGGTAATTAAAATAATTAGTGCTCGTTCGATTATGTTTTGAATTGATCAAAATACACGCTATACACGGCATACCGTTTACCAAAACGAACCCTGCCACACTTCCTACCCCATATATCCAACATCCCAGTGATTTCTCGTCGAAGTGCAGATGACTCGTCGGCTTCTATCAAAGCGAGTATCATGTCAACATTTTCCTACCCATTCCTTAATTGACCTGCATTCGGACACGGCCGGCGCTGGTATTGCTTATTTTTTGGTCACCAGTTCTTACACATTGAAGATGATGTTAGTCCCAAACTTCATCTGTTGGTTCTCTGTGTAATTACAGCTGACCTGGCAATAACGGAGTAGCAACCGTGGGCGGTCAATCATGCTCATGCTCATGCTCATGCATAGCAACAAGAAATCTTTCTAGAGTACACAAAACTTTAAGATATTTTATTCCATTAAATTTTTTTAACTGTGTCCACCATGCAGTCTTGTTCCCATTGGATCACTATCAAGAATTATTTTTATAAGAATACTGTACGATACTGTGCATATGTACCCGGATTCTTCAGTGTGCGAGCAGTGTCAAGAACTCGTGTTCATGAAAAACTAAATGGGTAAAGCCAAAAAGCTGTATGGAACATGTGATAAACATAAGATTTAAATCGTTCCCTAACCGCGAATATGCTTGATAGACGGTTCCCAACTTTGGTGATTTTTTCTTACTTACTTATGGATCCTGTACATCTTCGGTGTCCATCTGATCGTTGCCCGGCTATCGCTTTAACCTGTTGCCAGGTTAGATTTCGGTCGACTTCTTTTATCTCTTTATTGAGGCTTTGCTGCTATGAGCCTCTGGGTCTCCCTCTGTGGCGATGTTCCGCTGGATGCCAGTCTAATGCTTGTTTACAGATTTCGTTTCCGCCCCTACGTAGAGTGTGGTCAACCCAGCCCCACTTCCGATCCCGAATTTCTGTTGCTATCTGCCACTGGTGACAAACGACGATGGAGCTCGTTGTTTGAGATCCAGTTGTGAGGCCACCAGGCCCGAATTATTTACCGCAGGCATCTGTTAATGAACACCTGCAGCCGTTGAGTGTTCTCCACTGATACACACCATGTTTCGCTAGCGTATAACAGCACAGATTTCACGTTAGAGTTGAAAATTCGTATTTTTGTGCGTTCACTTATCTGCCGAACTCATTCACTAATGGTGACAGACGACGGAAGATGATCTGGGATATCACTTTGTAGGCGGCATTAAGGATGGTGATCGCTCGAAAGTTCTCACACTCAAGTTTGTCGCCTTTCTTGTAGATGGGGCATATAACCCCTTCCTTCCACTCCTCCGGTAGCTGTTCGGTTTCCCAGATTCTGACTATCAGTTTGTGCAGGCAAGTGGCTAGCTTTTCCGGCCCATCTTGATGAGCTCAGCTCCGATACCATCCTTACCAGCTGCTTTATTGGTCTTTAGCTGTTGAATGGCATCCTTAACTTCCCTCAAGGTGGGGGCTGGTTGGCTTCCATCGTCCGCTGAACTGACGTAGTCATCTCTTCCGCTGCCTTGACTTTCACTGCCTGTACTCTCAGCGCCATTCAGATGTTCCTCGTAGAGCTGCTTCCACCTTTCGATCACCACACGGTCGTCCGTCAAGATGCTCCCATCCTTATCCCGGCACATTTCGGCTCGCGGCACGAAGCCTTTGCGGGATGCGTTGAGCTTCTGATAGAACTTGCGTGTACCTTGAGAACGGTACAGCTGTTCCATCTCCTCGCACTCCGCTTCTTCCAGGCGGCGTTTCTTCTCCTGAAAAAGGCGGGTCTGTTATCTCTGCTTCCGTCTATAACCTTTCACGTTCTGCCAGGTACTTTGCTGCAGCGTGACTGCCCGCGCTGCGTCCTTCTCCTCTAGAATCTGTCTGCACTCTTCGTCGAACCAATCGTTCCGTAGACTTTATCCCACATACCCGTCGTTGTTCTCCGGTACGTCGTTAATGGCTGCATTATCTGTATTCCAGCAGTCCTCAAGAGGCTCACCCTCTTCCGGCAACGCTGCCTCGAGATGCTGCGCGTATGCAGTGGCGACATCAGGTTGCTTCAGTCGCTCTAGATCGTACCACCGCAGCGGTCGTCGATACCGAACATTGTTGATGACGGATAGTTTTGGGCGCAGTTTAACCATCACCAGATAGTGGTCAGAGTCGATGTGAGCGCCACGATATGTCCTGACGTCGATAATGTCGGAGAAGTGCCGTCCATCAATCAGAACGTGGTCGATTTGTGATTCTGTCTGCAGTGGTGATCTCCAGGTGTACCGATACGGGAGGCTGTGTTGGAAGTAGGTGCTGCGAATGGCCATATTCTTGGAGGCGGCGAAATCAATTAGTCGTAGGCCGTTTTTGTTCGTCAGCCGGTGAGCGCTGAACTTCCCAATAGTCGGTCTAAACTCCTCCTCTTGGTCAACCTTAGCGTTCAAATCTCCTATGATGATTTTGACGTCGTGGCCTGGGCAGCTGTCGTACTCACGTTCCAGCTGCGCGTAGAATGCGTCCTTATCATCATCCGGAGTGTGGGCTATGGACGTTGATTATGCTGAAGTTGAAGAACCGGCCTTTGATCCTCAACCTGCACATTCTCTCGTTGATCGGCCACCACCAGATCACGCGCCTTTGCATATCCCCCATCACTATGAAAGCTGTTCCCAGCTCATGTGTGTTGCCGCAGCTCTAGATGGTATGATTACCTCTAAACGTTCGCACCATTGATCTCTTCCAACAAACCTCCTGCAGCGCTACGATGCCGAATCCACGGTCCTTGAGCACATCGGCGTGTATGCGTGTGCTCCCGATGAAGTTGAGAGATTTGCAGTTCCACGAACCGAGTTTCCAATCGCTAGTCCCTTTTCGTCGCAGTGGTCTTCGCCGATGGTTCCGGTTCGCACTCTCTTGTTGATTGTTCGTTGCGTGAGTTTTTTTTGTGGCTGGCTTGCAGGGCCTGACACCAAACCCCCTAAATTTCCGGAGGACCATTCCTCCTTATTTCCGGTGGACCATGGTGCACAGTTTCACTTAGAGTCCCTCGCTGGCACTCGGACGATGATCAGCCGCCCCTAACATGGAGAACTGACGCTGTTGTAAGCCGATCCTGACATGGGGAACAGACGCTTTAATAAGGTTTGCATCTCCGGAGAGGAGAAAACCCCCCCTTCCCTGTCAGCATACGACCATAGTTCCCACCGGGGTTGGTTACCCGATCTTCCCTAAGGTTGCTCGTATCCCGGCCAGCTCCACCGGGAGGTAGGGATAGGAGTAGCTGGGTAAGAGGCTAAGGACCGCGAGATGGGGTCTATTTTATTCCTTCAGGTACGCGAAGTACCAATGGTAAGCTTTACCCAGCATTTGCCGTGCCGGCGAGGAATTATATAATATGAAAAATAAGACCTATCCACATATTTGTGTTATTTTAAAACTTTCTTTCATATTTCTCAACACTTTTTAACGAACAAGAAAGGTACCATCACCGATAAATGGATTAATTAGGGTTTTTGTGCTTGAAATTGCAACGAAACCTTTTTGAGACAATGATCTATAAAACTTATCATATACATATGACGATTTTATGATCCTGAAATAAGCCTTAATGATCAGAGGTATTCAATGGGATGCAATTATATAGAATTTGTGTCAGTATTGTATGTACTAAGAACTAAGATAAGCTACCTCGCGGTAGAGCGCTTGTTTTCGAACTAAAATATGTACAACCTGGAATTGGGCAGGAATTTCGCTTATCTTAGCTGACAATCTCTTTCAAATTTATCAAGGAATGTTTCTAGAAAATTTCATGGACCTACTTTTTCCCAAATTTGAATGAATGTCTCAATACTTAACTATTGTACAACTGAAATTTTCGCTTCTCCACAACTCTCTCCAATGATTGATTTGAAATATAAAAGAACCGAATTTTGCAAAACCCAACTGACAAATGTTTCTAAATTTTTAAACGATCATTTTGATGTAATAATAAATATAACCGCATGAAATTTTGCAGGAATGTCTTTCTACTTCAATCAAGTTTTCCAAATTCCATACAAAAACTACCATTTTGGGACTTTGGGAGAGCGGCTTCAGAAATCTCTCCAGATAGTGCTTCAGGAATTGCTTTGATTATTATGCCAGAGATTTCTCCGGAAATTTCTTTAGTAATTTCTCCGAATATTCCTCAAAAAAATCCTTCAAACGTTTCTCCAGGAATTGCTCCATTCTTACAATAATTCCTCCCAATATTCCTCTCGGAATTCCTTTGAATATTCCTCCAGGCATTCCTCCGAAAACTCCTCCAGAAATTCTTACGGAAGTTCTTTCAGGAATTCCTCCGGAAGTTCCTCCAGGAATTCCTCCAGAAGTTCCTCCAGGAATTCCTCCGGAAGATTTTCCGGAAAAATTCCTGGAGGATTTTCCGGAGGAATTCCTGGAGCAACCTCCGGAGGAATTCATGGATTAATTTCCGGAGGATTATACGGAGGAGTTTCTGAGGAGTTCCTGTAGAAATTTTAAGAAGAATGCATGGAGGAATTCCTGGAGGAATATCCGAAGGATTTCCTGTAGGAGTTCCGGAAGAATCCCCGGAGAAAGATTTGGAGGAATATCCGAAAAAAATCCTAGAGGAATATCTGGAGGAATTCTTGGAGGAATTTTCGAAGGAATTCCTCCAAAAGCTCTTCTAGGGATTCCTCCTTGAGTTTCTCCTAGAATTCTCCAGGTTCCTTCTGGAATTCTTCCGGAAGTTCCTTTTTAATGCCTTTGGAAGTTACTTCTGGAATATATTTGGAAGTTCCTTCTGGAATTCATGCGGAAGTTTCTTTTGAACTCCTCCAAAGTTCTTTCTAGAACTCCTCCGAAAGTTTCTTTCGGAATTCCTGCGGAAGAAGCTTCGGAAAATCCGAAGTTCTTCCAGGAATCCCTCTGGAAGTTCCTCTAGGAATTCCTGGTAGACCAATTGATACGAACTCCAACAGAGTTTGGAAATTTTTGAACTTCTGGTTTAGATGAGGTGCGAATCATATACGCGAGCTCTACGGACGTGCATGGACATGACTGTTAAATGTCAGATTTTTATCAAGCGTAGTTGACCTGTTAAATCAATTGTTCAAAACTTCACAATAGTTTGGACAACCTAGAACATCTGGTTTGGGTATAACTGAAACGAAATTTGTAAGCGTGGTGTCTACGGACATGTAGATCCATTAAATACGTAACGCAAAAATTGGGCATTTTCAAACCACCCTCCCCCCCTATGTCATACTTTTTTTTATTAAACATCTGTAAATTTTGTACAGGCTGTCACTCTTGGCTCAAACCACCCCCCCCCTCCTCCCTCTAAGCGTTACGTAATTTGTGGACGCTCCCTATCATGAATGATAGATATCATGTTTGTATCAAGCGCAGTTGACCTAGTAGACCGATTGATTTCAGAACATTTTGAGCAACTCATAACATCTGGTTTGGATATAACTGAGTTGCTAATCACACATATAAGCTCTACGAACTTGTATGGATATGACTAATTGATGTCAAAGTTTTATTGAGCGCAGTTGACTTGATAGACTGCAGAGCAGTATGGAGTACTTCGAACATCTGATATTGGTATAACTGAGATCCAAATCGAATACATGGGCTCTACTGACTTGTATGGACATGACTTATTGCTGTCAGATTTATACTGAGCGTAGTTGACCTGGTAGACCGATTGATCCAAACTCCAGAACAGTTTGGAGAACCTAGAACATCTGGTTGGGGTATAACTGAGTTGAAAACTATACACGTGGGCTCTTCGGATGTGTGGACACGACTTGTCAATTTCAGATAACTATCGAGCGCAGTTGACCTGGTAGACCGATTGATCCAAGCTCCAGAACAGTTTGGAGAACCTGAAACATCTGGTATGGGTATAACAGTGCTGCAAATCACACGCGTGGGTTCTAAGGACTTGTGTGGACATGATTGGTCGATGTCAGATAGCTATCGAGCTCAGTTGACTTTGTAGACCGATTGATCCAATATCCTAAACAGTTTGGAGATCCTAGAACATCTGGTTTGGGCAAAATTAAGTAGAATATCATTCTGCTGGCCTCTACTGACCTACATGAAGATGGCGGGTTTCCATTGACACGGGTTTCCGTAGTTTTCATCGTCAACATTTGCTTATCACCTCTCATCAGTCTAGTGGTCATTTTGGAGTCGCTAGGGATGTCCAGAAGAATAATTTTGTTGACACATAGTATAGTCAATGCTAGAATACTGTTTTAAAACATTTTTTGAACCTGTAAGTGTTGTTCCAACTGAACTATGTCATGTAAATCAAAATTTACTATATTTTGATTAAAAAAAACATCCTTATTCACGCCCCTCTAGGGAAAAAGTGAGCATTCCTAGAAACATATTTCACCAGTATGGTGAAACTAGAGATAGGTTAGACATCTGTAAAATAATTATGAAAATCAGTCAAAAGAAGCTTGAGATACAGCTGTTTGAAAATTTAGTTCCCATGATTCTCTGATAACTGTATTCGGCGTGCTAATGCTTATGCTTATTTCAAGCATGCTATGAAGAAAAATGCTATTTGCGCAGATTTGCGCAAAACAATCATCATATCTCCGAAATTCTGAATAAATAAGCTTTGAAATAAGCCCAATTTGGCATGCATGTGATTGCGTGCTTATAATTAAAAATCAGGTGGAACAACATAATGTTTTCGCCATACATTTTACAAGCAAATTTAAAAAACATCTTTGATTTGCCATTGATCGACATGATGCACCCGTGCAATTTTAATCCAATCTTCATGAAATTTTGGGGAAAAAGATTTCAAACAATATGAGAAATTATAAAATACTTTCGAAGCTGTACTCCCAGCTTAATTTTTTAAACTTTTTCCGCCTTGGCATCACTGAGCGCCGTTGAGCAAGGAGTGCAACGTCAGCCAATTCGAAGTCGTTTAGGTGCTCCATGGTTATAGGCTGCCATACCAGCCCACGGTTTGGTTCCCGGTCAATCGCATCTACCAGAATCTCGTCGATTACGAAGAGGAACAGTAACGGTGATAGAATACATCCTTGCTTCACACCAGCTACGACGGATAGGGTCGAACAAGACCCCATTGGGGGAAACGATGGTGGAGCCCAAGGGAGTTTAGTCGGTATTACCGGTATGGTCGAGTCCGACACTCCAGTACACTTCCGTGTGGTAGTTTGGCAACTACAATGCATTCTCCCTTGTAAAAAAAAAATCATAAGGGTTGTGTACAAGACACGACCGCCCGACGTAAACTACGTAAAACAGTTTGGTGAAATGAAGAATCTAGTGCCAGTGCAAGAATACATATTTGCAGCAGCTCTCTACAATACGCGCTCGTTATTCTGCTACGAACAGCAACGTAATTTTTTAATTTTTCACCCGGTTTGGAAAGAAATAACATTTTCAATAGTTTGCCGTTGATAATGAATAGTTTTAATACAATTAGCAAATTGGTGGAAAGTTTCCGAATCTGTTAATAACAAAATCTCGAAAATCCGTCGAAAGATAAAGTCGCCATTACCGTTTGAAATCTTACATGATTTCGTGACGGTCCCCAATTTGGAAATTTTCATTTTGCACCCTGTATCCGAGGCTTCCCCTTAGATGTAGTTAACGTCAAAATGCGCGAACAAAAAACACGTCCGTACGTGCTGCTGTCTCGAACTGGAATGGGCCACGCGCGCGCGGGAGAGCAGTTTTCTTACAATCAATAAAGATGGCTCATTAATCCCGCCTCTTTGTTGTCCGGTATGACTGCAAATATTGTGTAACCGTCACACACTCACCAAAGGGGCGTGGCTACAGGTTCAGCTTTATTGATTACAAGAAAGCAGCTCTTCCGCGCGCGCGAGCCATTTCGTTCGAGAGCTCCTACCGTTCGCGGAGCTCCTACCGGAAATTTTATTCCCGGCGAGGGTGTGGGTCGCGCGGTCGTCGTCATTAACATTAGCAGAGCTCAGTTTAAATTTTCTTGTATGATGTAGGAGGAATGACGGCTTTGGCAGGTTTTGTTCTATTATTTTGGAGGGGGTGGGGGATAATTGACCTAATTTTATGAAATTTGGCCACAATATTCTTTGATATGCAAAGAATGTTTAGCCCAAATTTGAGCATAATTAGTTACAGAAAACCCCTGACAATAATAGAACAAAACCTGCCAAAGCCGTAATTTCCCTTACTAACAATGAAAGTAGCTCCTAAGTCACAACTTGAATTTTGATCAAAGTAAAACTTAACTGCTTGGTGATAGCAGATTGTTTTCCGTCGGTAGTAGAATCACGAGAGCACGATTCAGTGAAAGACTTATAATTTTGGTAGATAGTCATCCATGCGAAAACATTTTTGCAGCTTCTCCGTTTATTGCGAGTTCTCCGGTTAGCGGGTAGAGCGGAACTACCAAAGCAGACTAAAATGCACAAAACTGGAGGGCCAAAGCACCAACCAAAACAAAACGCCACAAATCTAAATTTTCATACATGTATTTAGGGTCTTTCCCCTTCTTCCAACCTTTCCTTTCTTCCTCCTACATTCTCTCTACTTTCCCTTTTCTTTCCTCATCTCTTACAATCTAACAGTTTTCTACTTACAGTACTGCCGTGAATCGCATATCTGTCCCATCTTTGCTGGGTTTCCTATTCATATGGGACAAATATGCGATTCACGGCAGAGTACTTCTCGGTACTCACGGTACCCTCACGGCGTCCCCCGGCACTACCTTCTCATTACGGACGGACGTCTGCCGCCGCACCACGCACGCATTTTTCCCTCAGCTCGCCTCGAAAGTGCTCTGCTGGAGACCCCTCTGGCCGTCCAGTGCGACCAACTACTGGATGGGGTCCCTCCGAGTCACTGGATCTCCCCCGTCCTCGAAGAGGATGCTCTCAACCGGCTGGGCTGTTTCTGGTCCCTTCCGACCACCCGCTCTTTGTGCCGGTACTTGCCGTCTACCCGTCCGGTAGGAAAAATCTGACAGCTTAGACGAAATAATCCGACGGCCCTCTACTCGTCCGGTAGGAATGATTAAATCGTGCAACCTGACCGTGGACTGGCTCGGCAAAAACACCCTGTGAATGGTACACATTCATCATTAGTGCCGTTACACCATAATCGGTCGTGGAATGCTTACCCGATGGGGTGCTTTTTATCCTAGTAGCGTGGACCTCGTCGATTCTACCCGCGTTGCCGTGACCGTGCATGAGCTTGCATACGATCTGTGTTGGGCGGAAAATGGTGAGGTTAGACGACCATCACATGCTTCTTCTTTTCATCCTTACCTTGGTTTTATTGCCTTTTTCGGGACTGATTTCCACTCCTGTGATCCGACGGAAAGTGATCGAGCCAACCCACAGCGTTTAGTTTACCGGGTGAGATTTTGTCCTGTTTTTCCTACTGCCGCGCGTGTTTCTGAGGGTTGGGAATTATTGGTTATGCAAATTGGCACAACAGAGTAACTTTTCTCGATGTTACCTATTCCGCGTACACAGTTTTTCCCGTCTGTTACGAACCGGCGAACGATTAGTTTGCGCCGTTCGTTATACACTCACTAGGCCTCAAATAGGCGTTAATGAAACACGGCGCCTAGCGCCCTAATTTGCAGCGAACTAATTTTCCCCAACTTTTCGCGTGTGGTAAAACGAAGAGAATGGCGCTTCGTATGGTGACGTTTGTCTCTGGATGGGTTGCCTGATGACGGACGCTGTTCGAAAAGGCTTTTGCGCCGTGATGGATGTGCGTTTGAATGAGCCGTTCGTTTTCGAAATGAACACTGAGAGAAATTATGTTCTGATGATCTTTACTGATTTTGATGCGGGTGTGAGTTGTTTTGGTGCGTGCATGGTGAGAACGGTATGCTTGTCGTTTTTTGGACTTATTAGCTAATTTTTAGCGTCTAATGCTCACTAATCAGAAGCAAATGTAACACAACTCTACCGTAGCGGAAGAATTTTTCATAAATCGATGATCAAACGATTTATGAAAAATTCAAAAAATACTTCAATCATCCTCCTAGGATGATGGTCAGAGACAAATCGGTCAACTAAACTCTTGAGCAGACCTCAAGTTACAATCGGTTCCTTAACCTAACTCAACTATATACGCAAGCCTAGGCTGCTTGCCAAATCTTCTTCTCAACCTCGAATAACGGCTTTACTGTACAACTAATCTCATAATTACGCCAGCTACTTCTGGCAGAATCTTCGACCTCTCAAATCGTCTCTGACCAAAGTCCTTGCTAGCTTCCACAAATCAGAGCCAAACTACGGCAAAACATTCAAATCTGATTTAAGCCTATTGTATTGACTAAAATAGGCGAAATCGCACACAAATCACTAAGAAGCTATATTTACAGACTATTTACAAGGACAAAGTTGGTTTGTTTTGGTTTTGTATGGAATACTGAGAAAAGACGCATTTACTCGACTAAATTGTCACGAGGCCGGGAAATAGGGTTTTACCGCGCCCTGGGTCGCGTTACCATTCATGACAATCCCCAGTGCTTTAACTCTTGGCCACGCATACGATTTTAATGGATGTACTTTTGCCACTTTTAGCTCTGTGCGGTGTGTCGACGAATATAATGCTATCGGCCTGGCCACCGGCTGTGCTCGTGATAGCAGTCTCCGATGCTTCTTCTCTCGTGCTCGCCGCTTCTTCTCCGTTTGGGACTTGTCCTGTTCCCGGACAACATCTTCTTGCTTCTCTCTCCTCTCCTGTTTGCGCATAATCGTTGTTCCCCTGCGCCGGATAGTGGCCGTAAGCGTCAACCCCCGCCGAACAGATTTTTGGTCTTCGACTCGAGGCTTCAACTCCTCCTACCCAGGAACTGCTCTTGTGTGGAGTCCCTGCAACCCGTTGCCAGTTTACAGGGTACGATTTCTCTCGCTTCGTGAACGGCGCACGGTTCATTCCCTGGCGCGATGGGAATGCTGGATGAACCGTAATTTCTTGCCTGTCTGGATCGCCAATTGTGCGACCTGTTCTTGTATCGGGACCGTTTGTCCCCCACTCCTCCACTCTTAGTACTGCACAGTCGTTGCTCCCTTGCGCCGGATAGTGGCCGTAAGCTTTGACCCCCGCCGAACGGATTTTTGGTCCTCGACCAGAGGCCTCCATTCCTCCTATCCAGGAACTGAACTACCGTCCTGCAGAGTTCCCTGCAACCCGTTTCCAGTTTAATAGGGTACGATTTCTCTCGCTTCGTGAACGGCGCGCGGTTCGTTGTGGCTCATTCCCTGACGCGACGGGAATGTTGACGAACCACATTGTTCGGCGACCGCTTTGGTCTTCCTTTGCGTTTGGACGTTGGTCTTCCTCCGGTAGTTGCTTTGCCGATTGATTGTCGAGGTGGAGAGGTAGTTTATTAAAGTTGTTGCTCATCACACCTGACTGTGCCATTTATCACGCTTGGCAACGGATTTTCCTGAGCATAGTGCTCGTTGTCCACAGACTCTGTCTGCTTACATAGCTTAATAAGGTTTTGGAACCTCGCTCGGTTGAGCGGAATCCGCTAGTTCCTCAATCGGTCTGGCGAAAGTGAAGAGAAATGTGTTGCTGTTTCTTCACTTCCTTCGTCGTTGTTGCTCCCAGTGATTGGTGTTTTTCAGCAACCCTTGCTTCTGGTTGGCAGGCATTACCTGCGTACATAGCTTGAACAGAGCCGCTTAATCGGATTTGATGTCTTTCGCATGGAATCGACTTTTCTTCCCACTCAAAACGTCCTCTAACAGGTACACATTTGTTCCGAGGGCTTCCTTCACGATTGCCGGAACAAACTTCGGCTCTAGCTTGCTGTTGATTTGGTCCGCCTTCGATGAAAGGATGAATGTCCGGCGCCAAATCAGATCTCCGACCTTGAACACCACCAGTCTCGTGCGTAGGTTACATCGCTGCTTCGCTCTCTCGTGGCTGTTCTTGATTCGCTCGATGATTAGCTTCTGAATACGACGAATCGTCGACATTCTCATCTCCTGGGCGCCCTTTGGATTCAACGATTGCTGTGTGTAGCAGTAGGTTACGTGCGAAATTGGCTTCGTGTGGACTTACACCCGTTGCTTCATGTTTCGCTGCGTTGATCGCCGCTGTGATAGCAGGCAACTTGTCATTCCATTTGCGATGATCTCCGTCAAGTAGCGTTCGAACACAAGTGACCACGACGCGATTTACGCTTTCGGCGTTGCTCGCTTGTGGCGAATAGTAGGCAGTCTTCTTGTGGCCGATCTTGTGCTTTGCTAGCCAGGATTTGAAGACCATCGAGTCGAACTGCTTCCCATTGTCCGACAGTATCAGCCGAGGACGTGAGAATTTCAAACATACTTCTTCCTCTAGAAACTCCACCATCTTTTGCGAATCGGCTGTGCGCATTGGCTTGACGATCACATACTCACCCAATCTACTATCACTAGCAACATTGTGTTCCCTCGCTTAGAGCGCGTGAGTGGACCCACGAAATCGATCGATATCATCTCCCAAGGAATCTTCGCCGGCTTGGGCTTCCCCATTTGTGGCATCATCGTCACGCCGGGCGCCTTACAGGCTTTTGTGTTACGCAGTTCCGCACGTAGTCTCTGATCTCCTGCTGCATCTGCGGCCAGTAGTAGTGGGCTTGTAGTTTGTGCCAAGTTTTGTAGAATCCGAGGTGCGCAGCCGCTGGCTCGTCGTGGAATCTCCGGATCAGAAGCATTCTTTCTTCTTTGGGAACAACTTGTTTCCATTTGTGGTATACTGCTCCGACTTCATCCTTGCAACGACAGTTCTTGAACAGGATGTCATTGGCAATGCGGAAATCCGGAAACTTGTCTCCTTCCGTGTTTACTCTATCCACCAGCTTCTTGTACCAAGGATCCAGCACTTGATCCACTGTGAATACGGCTTCGGATACTATTCTCGAGAGTGCATCCGGTACTACGTTGATGGAACCTTTCCGATAACGGATTTCGAAGTCAAAACGCGTTTAGCCGCAGTAACCATCTGCTCATCAAAGCTGTAGGATTTTTCATTGACTTGAGGTAGCTGAGGGCTGCATGGTCGCAGTACACGATGAACTTGATCCCTTCCACGTATGCTCGAAACTTTTCGATTGCTCGGATCACCGCCAAACACTCTCGCTCCGTGACGGAATATCTCCGCTCCGACGCTGACAGCTTCTGCGAAAAATAACTGATGGGATGTTCTTCCCCGCTGATTTCCTGCGTCAGGACCGCCCCGATGGCAGTGTCGCTGGCATCGCACGCTATCGCGAACGGTTTGGAATAGTTTGGCATGGCCAGCACCGGCGCTGAGACCAGAGCTGCTTTCAGTTTGAGAAACGCTTCTTCTGCTACGGGAGTCCACCGGAACTTTACCTTGGCTGATGTCAGGTTTGTGAGTGGTGCCGCTAGCTCCGAAAAGGAGGAGATGAAACGTCGGTACCAGTTACATACTCCTAAGAACCGCTGCACTTCCTTCCTTGACGTCGGGGTTGGAAACTGAACTATAGCTTCGATCTTCTCGTCATCTACTCGCCAGCCTTGCTCGTCTATCACGTAGCCGAGGTACTTCATGCTCTTCCTGCAGAACATTGATTTTTCCGACGATATTGTTAGGTTCGCTTGACGTAGTCGGCGGGCTACCTCTTCCAGGAGCGCGACATGTTCCTCGAAGGTTTCAGAGCAGATGATAATATCATCCAGGTAATGGAATACTAGAGGTTCCAGATCGGCGAAAAGGTGCGTCATTAGCCGCGCTAAAGCTTGACTAGCTGTACACAGTCCAAACGGAACGACCTTGAACTGGAAGTGTCCGCGGGATGGAACCGTGAACGCCGTTAGTTGTCTCGAGCCAGGATGGAGCGGTAACTGCCAGAACGCATCCTTCAGATCCACTGATGAGATGTATTTGCTGCTTCGGAGATTGTTGGTGATTGCTGCGATCTGCGGAATAGGGTAACCTTCGTTTACCATGATGGAGTTGAGATGCCGGGCATCCAGACAGACACGGTACTGTCCCGTCTTCTTCTTCACCGCGACCAACGGGTTGTTCCACGGGGAAAAGCGTGCCTCCTCAATCACATCGAGCCTTATCATTCTGTCGATCTCCTTATTCACCTCCTGCAGAACGTACGGCGACATAGGATAATGCCTTTGCTTCCGCGGTGGTGCCTTTCCGACATCGATGCGGTGCTCGTACAGTCTCGTACGTCCCAACCTGCCTGTTTCCGCTTTGGGGAATTTTCGGACCGCATGCTCCAGTCGCATTCTCTGTTGTGATGACAGCTGCCTCATCTCATTTTGCACTCCAACGCTTGGTCCCTCTTTATCCGTTTCTACCTTGTAGCATACCGGTTTAACGCCATACATGTCCCAGAAGTCCATACCAAGGATGATACAGTCCGGGATAGAAGGTACTAACAGTACTGGTACAACTTCGTTGCGGTTATTGTACACGATCGGAAGGTGTACGAAATTGGAGATAGCGTGCCTCGTACCATCCGCTGTTTTTATTCCACCTATAACTGTTCCTTTCTGCAGACCGTATTTCTCCGCCAGGTCGACCATCTTTCCTCCAAGCAAGGAGCAGTTTGCACCGCTGTCTAGCAGTGCTGTTAGTTCATCGCCCAGCACCGTTACGACTGCATGTGGACGGTTGTCATTTCCGGGATTGACTATAATTGAATCTAGGTTTTGGAATTTTGGAATTTCGGAGGGGTGTCCGAAGGGTGGCGGAGAACTGTTCCCCTCTATTGTTGGTTCCCCGCTTGACCGTTTCCCGCATCTGCTCGACACGTAAAGCAACTACGGAGTGAGTAGCCTTTGCGTCCGCATCGGTAGCAGAACAGAATTGCTTGCGGTTTTGGGCAATCCATGAACCTGTGACCGTCCTCATCGCAGTTCCAGCAAACCATGATTGGCCGTTTGTTTACGCGGAAATTCTTGCTGATCCTCGTAATGGATTTCCTCCCGCCTGGCTTGTTCCGGATGCCATCGATGGCTTTGCTGGGGAACGTGGTCTAATGCTTCTTCGATGTTTGGCATTTCCCGGCGCGTTTGCCAGTTTTGTGATCTTTCAGAGCGATCTAGTAGCTGCTGTGGCGGCCGTTGATACTGCATGAATTGCTGCCTCCGTGGCTGTATTCTGGGTTGTTCTGCATTTCCGACCAGCTGACGAACTTCTTCGGGTCGACGAAACCTGTCTGCCAATCTCGGTTGCTGATCGTTTCGAGCCGCGTTTCTCGGACGCCAGGTTTTGCTCTCCAGGTTCAGCTTCAGCGCGTTGACTTGCTCTATGAGATCATCGATGCTGTGCTGCCAAGTATCACGTGATTCTTCTTCTGCTTCGTATTGCGGAATGTTTTCCTCTACTTCTACCGCGTAAACTCTGTTGTAGCGGTGTGGTTGTTGTTGTTGAGGAAGCGTCCTGTTAACGGCTACTGGCGTGGCGAAGTTTGGCTCCAACAGCGCACTGTGCGGAATCGGAATTCTGCGCTGTCTATTGAGAAGCATCCACGTTTCGTCGTACCCAGTAAATACTTCAACCATTTCTTCCAGTGAACGCGGTCTTGCTGCCGTAACGATAGCTGCATAGTTCTCGTTCATGTTCTTCTTCACCAGGAAAAACTTTTCTTCCTCTGGAATTGGCGGTTCCACAAACCGAAAAAGCGACGAAATGTCGCGAAAATATTTCGCGAACGACTCTTCCCTTCCTTGGAATCTGAAGCTGGCTTCCAGGCGAAGAATCTGCGAATATCCACTGGGCAAGAATTCCCTTCGGATTTCCCGCTTGAAGTCGTTCCATGAATGAAGCAAGCGTTGTGAAGTTGCTCGTGTATACCAGTCGATTGCGTCCTCCTGCAGCAGATGCTTGATGGAACTCAGCAGCGTCGCATCACTCATGCCCTCCGACCATGCAAACGTCTCGACTCGATCTAGGAAAACGTTGAGCGATGTCGTGTCTTTGTCTCCACGGAACTTGAACGGCCAGTTATGCACAGCCTTTTGTATTCTTCTTTCTTCTTCTCGCACCGGTCGTGGTTGTTCTCGACGAATGAGACGATCCAGTTCGTCCAGCATTCTGCAGTACTTCTCTCGAATACGATGCTCCCTGTCCTGCATCTCTCTCATTCTGCCTTCTAGTCCTTGTGCTTCCCTTTCTGGGTAGTTCCAGGCTGCACGATCTCTCGAACGGTAGGGAGGGGGTGGTGTGCTGCTTCGCCGTCCTGTATTTACTTGTCCTCCGTTCTCATGATCGTGTGCTTGGAACGAACTTGAAAATAGTTGTCCGCGTTCATTTCCGCACGAAAACGAATGTATTTCTGGTGGTTGGTCCGACATCGGTGGCGGAACTTCCAGAATGAAGTTGTCAGCAACTGGGATGGTTGCATACGCTGCTCCTCCAAAGGCTCCGTCTTCTTCTGCGTTGCTCCTGCGCTCAGCGGCAGTCGAGTGTGGTTGGTTCACTGCACTGTCACTTCTTGTTACACCATTCACTGCACTTGTTCCGTTCACTTTGCTCAATAACAAATTGACTCGCATGGTGAGCATAGAATGCGTTTCATGCAATTCGACCGGAGGACGGATCAAACTTAAACGGTCGCGATAGTGTGTGAGACGCGTTCGAATTTGATTTAATGCTGTACTATCGGCTGAGCGAATGGCCGATTCTGTACTAATGTGCAATTGGTGAATTTGAGCTTCACAATGGTCGATGTTTGATTGCGAGCTCATTATGTGGTCTGAGCTAGTGGGCTTACTATCTCTCAAGGTCTCCTCTTGAACGAGTGCCTTGAGACGGAGGATTTTACCTCGATGGGTGGTTGGACCTAGGTTGACTACGTGGCGTAAAGCTAACTCGTAGGTCACCTCTTCGTCGGTCAAATGCGTGTAATCCATATCGATAATAATGCGTAAGAGTTAAAGTAAAATTTGACTATCGTAGGCCGGATAATCAAAACACAAAACCATAAATAACTAAACAAACCAAAAATTTTCGCTAAACGGTAGTTTTAATTGTGGATTTTCAGTTGGGCGCCAGTATTGCGTTTTGCATTTTGTCTACAGCAATTAGTTTGCCGTATTCATAGCTGAGCCTTTTGTGTAGGATTCTTATCCTATTTGGGCACACCGAATCAATTAATGCTATTTGGCATCAACAATTCGATGTCTGTGTCTGGAACAAACTTGGGACAAATCACCACTAAACATTTTATTGCCTATTTTCAGGCTTCTCTTTTGAGTCCAGACACCGTATCAACAAATAAAACATACACAAAATAGCACAAATGATACAGACTCGATCGAATATTTACAACTATTCGAACAACATAAAACCAACCGTAACACAACCTTATCCAACAGCACAGAATTTTCATGAATCGGAGAGCCGATTCATGAAAAATTCTCAAGTCAGCTAGTGACGAAAAATCTGACTAAAGGACTAACAGACTGGAAACTTAACCTAAGCCACAAATCTCAAAAATTAATCTATTCTAAATCTTAATAACGATAGCAAATCCTACCAAAAGTTGCCTGAACGCCAACGAGTCTTGGCAAATTGTCCTATAATCAGATTCTTTACTACACTTAACTAACTCTGTTGATCCTACAATTATATTGGATTACAAATGATTCTCGCGAAAATCAAATGAATCCCACACTAAACAATCAAATCGATTCTTGTCGTAATCTCAAATCGTCATTCTTATCATTGTGGGTTATTCAGCTGGGCGCCAGTGTAACAGGCCCCACGTTACAATTATTTTATAACAACATAAAGATTAACTATCAGGGTCATTCCATACCAAGTGACCGAACCACTTGTAATCGACTTTCACCGATTTTAATCAAATTTCGTGGATTTGTTTAACTAACGATTATATGTAAAAATCCAAATTTATTTGATGATTGGACAACCCCTCGGCAAATGGGAGCACCCCCCGTTTTTGACTATTTGTAAAACCATATTTTGAACAACTCATATTTCGGACAGTTTTCAAGCTACAAGTAACTTCTTTTTATGCATTTTGAAGAGAATTCTTCAAACTTTTTGAGAAAAATATCGATTTTGAGTAGAAGTGTTGCCAACTCTATTGTTTTTGCGTTTTAAGTATAAAATCGTATTTTTCTGCCAATGAGTATATTTTTATTTGGAAAATAACACCAGCATCGTGTTCTCCAGAAAATTTTGTATAAGAAACACTCGAAACCCCAAGGTACTATGAGCCATTCTCGAGTTATGGAGTTCTGAATATTATATGATTCATATGGAACTTATCAATCACATAAGATTTTGTTATGCATACCGAACCTTTGCCTTTTATGGAATTGCCAAGAATTCGAAGATATTGTTTCCTTCAAATAAATTGTAAAACATGTAACTTGAGCCTTTGAATAGAAAATAATGTACTTGGCAACTTAGTCACTTTGGAAGGAATAGCTTTTGTGTATTGTTGTATAGCGTACTATTAAACTATTACTCACATAGATACTATATTATTGCACCTGCTATGGAAAGATTTTTTTTTTATTTTATAAAACATTTATTAGTTTCGAAAGCTCTCGGCTCATATGCCGTTGAGCGTTACGGAGCCGAAATCTTTATACTATTTTATTCTTACAAAATAACGTTAGATTAAGTGAACCGAAAGACTCGTGTTTTTATCTGGATTAGGGAATACAGTATCACAGTAGGGAAGGAGGAAACGAATAATACTTGATTAATGAAGATGATGAAAACATTGATGAAGTTCTTGTTTCATTACTGTTACGGGACATAGAAATGAAACAAGAATTTCATCACCGTTAAACAAACATTTTCTTAAAAACAACAAAGGAAAAACATACGAGAGGCAATTACGACAAAAGAAACGATATGGTTATCTAAAAAACCCTGATTAATTTACCTAGCGGTAATGGTGCCTTTCTCGTGCATTATGGAAATAGTATTTTGACCATAACTTTTGAGCCCATAATTCCAACCAGTAAAATTTTAATAGGAAACAATGGGCCAGGATTTCCCGTAAAATGCAACATGGTGCGAACAAATCGATTAAGGGCAAGCCCCTAAATAGTGGATGAGACTTTTTTACGCACACACACATACATACACATACACACACAGACATTACCTCAATTCGTTGAGCTGAGTCGATTGGTATACAACACTATGGGTCTCCCGCCTTCTATAAAAAAATGTTTTTGGAATGAACATAAAGCCTTTCGGTACACTTAGTGTACGAGAAAGGTAAAAATAAATTAGCTCATAAGGAAGTAGACTTTCACTATGTTATTGTGGAAAAATAATGTTTGAAAAGGCAAATCATTATGTAAATGGCATTTGTACGTACAAAAGGAGAGGGTTAGTGATTTGTGACAGGTGGGAGGTAAGAGGATGAAAATGGCGAAAACGTTGGATGCAATTTTTAAACGTATTTTGTAGCTATATAAAAGGGAGAAGAAGACCTTAATGTCAATACTAGTCCACTAGAGCAGAATTATCCACGAAAAGTTTTTATCTTACTACTACTTTATCAAACCCACACTTCACAGCACGCAAATGTGATTTGACGATAGCCATGAGCTCTCTCTCACTCACCATGTAATAAAAAATTGTCAACTGTGTGTGTATATTATGAAAGTATGAAAATAGTAGACCAATAACAAACATCATAAAAATAGTCTTCTTTGAGATAATGATTTTATTTCCTGAATTTTGAAAATAAATGGATAATATTTGCTGTTTAACGGCCAATATACTTTCGCTATATTTTTTACATTTTTTACTCCTACCATGTGACATATTGCTTTAATTTTTAATAGTTGACCTAAGGATGCCGAAAATCTCCAGAATCTGCAGAAGAAGGAGCCTTGCTGGAACGACGACCAAAATTGTTTATTCTACCAGAACTGCCGAACTATGTGTACCAATAATTCAACTGAGTGTTATTTAAAAAATTTTAATCATTTAGTGCTGAGGAACAAATTGTAGTTATTCAGATAAATTTTGAATGGAAAATTCTGGAAAGAGAAATGGTTTTTCCGTCTAACAAGGACAGTGATACCAAAGCCCACCGAAGGGGCGGCTACTCTCCAATACCTTCTCCGAACTAAATCTATCACATGTTGTATATATGCATAATCGAGTTTCAGACATAGTAAGGACAGTTGACCAGATAGTGCTAGCAGAAACATTGATTTCTTGCATATGATTTCAACAATCAATCTTCAAAGCGTTATAATATTTCCAGCAATGCTTATTCTTCAGCAAACTCTTTCAGCATCTCTCAGTATTGAGTCAGATAACTGAATTAACGATAAAATAAAGCCGCTAGGAGCAAAAATGCAAAAAATACATTTTTCCATACTAATCTCCATATAAATTTCAAACGCGATGCTGTAAGCGGGGAAGCAACAAATCGAGCTGTGTATGTGAGTTATGTATGGGTCAATGCGTATATGTGTGTAAGTTCGGAAATCAGTAAAAAAATCTACAATGTTCACAGTGAAAAAAGGACTTTTCATTTTTAAAATCCTGTATCTCAAGATCTGAACATTGTACCTCGGGGTTTTAAGCGTTTCCAATGTATAAATGGCCAAAGAACACGTTGGTAAGGTTATTTCCTGAATAAAAATATACTCATTGGGTAAAAAATGCATTTTTCACACAAAAACTTAAAAATTGTTCATTTGGCAACACTGCACATCAACAAATTATTTTTTTATAAATTCCTTGAAAAATCTTCTTTCGAATGGTTACCTTAGATTCATTATAGACCTCACAGTTCCAGAGATATGTACAAAACAATATGATGAGTTTCATACATTTGTCCGAAAAGGGGGATGGTCTTATTAATCGTGGGGAGGTCCAATCACCACGAAATTTTGGTTTTTGGGGTATAACTCATACATAAACAATTGGTCAAAATTTCATTCAATTCTAAGAAAGTCGATTGCACGTTTGCATTTTCTCTCGGTCACTTCATATGGAATGACCCATCAACATGTAACAATTAACAAATTATTTTTTTTTTTTTATTAGCTTTATTAAGGAGACTTGCAGCCCCAGGCTGGCTCGCCTCCGGATTAACAAATTAAAATAATGCACGTTCTCTCCTGGTGCCCTGAGAGAGACGGCTTGGTTGTGCCCACTACCGGATATGACGAGGTTTCATATGAGATTTTGGTCCATCAGTCAAATCCCGCATGTATATTTTTATTGCGTATTGCGCTTTTTGTCTACACGGAGAAAAGTGAAAAAGATAATTAGCTTTCTATTTAATCCTTTCTGAGATTTTTCAAATTTTATTCTTTCCAATGATTAAAATATATGCCCTATTTTAAGCATTGAAATGTTTTTGTGAAATATATTCACTAAATTGATTTTCATATCCTCAATAATATTCTTGAAACTTGTCAAAAATATTAACTCCTTTTGCCTCAAGTTCTGCGAGCTAATAATATTTATTTTCATCGCGGTTTTTAACAATAAAATAAAAAAAAAAGTTTATTGTGGTGTTTATTCATGGCGTTACACATGGTTTGTGATAATATGGGCTCATTACCAAGATGCTTCCTCGGATGCTTCATATATGAAAACAGCAAATCGTTGGCGGGTGGAACGCACGAAATGACAACGGAGTCACGCCGGCTTTCGTGTTCTGCCATGCATTCTGTGATTGATAGGTAGTTTTTTTAGCAGACTTGTTTCGATATTGAAATTTTGTTTAATAACCTCCTCCGCAGGCTATAATTCATCATATCGGTCCTGGTTGAGATCCGTTTAAGCAACGAGAGTCATAATGAACTGCATATTGGTAGCTTCCTGATCATTCTTCCGGGAACTGCAACCCCAGCTGGTAACTGGCGATGTCCGCGGTAGCGGAACTTTCGAAGCGGATCCTTGGAATAATATTTACCAAATCAAAGATGATATAAACTATTATAAGGGAGTGCTACCATGCTGCCCTTTCCATCGTACGGTAATATTAATCGCAATATATTGATTTGAATGGTTTGAATAAAAATTCTTTAAAATAATGTGGCTTCTGAGTTTCTTGTTGATGCCACAATGATTGAATTGAAACATTGTTTTTATTTTGTTTTGGAATAGAACGCTTTACAGAATAAAACGCATTTATTCTTCATTCGATTATACATTGAGTAATCATTTTCAATGATTATATTTGGATTAATCATCAAAAGGTTATTTTCATTTTAAGCATTGCAATGAGTGGATAGATCGAATATGGTTTTAGATTAAATTTTAATCTATTTAGGTATAAGAACGTCGGCTCCAGGGGCACGTTCACCTCAATTTGGGAGATTTGTGCCATCGCCTTCACAGCCTTTTTCATCACACACCTGACGGAAAAGGAAGTGAACAAAAGGAAAGGAATTTGGATGGGAGAACAAAGGGAATGTTTGGAAAAAGGCCGTTGAAGAGGGCATACAACGCATAAGCGTACAAGAGCTTATAGCTCCTTACCACAACGGGTTATGAACAACAAAATACTCTGAAGGTTCAGGTTTCTGAAGTCAATTTCACTAAGTAAGTGTTTACCAAATATTTGGAAGCGCAATTGTGCATAAACTGGGCAGTTACATATTAGATGATAAGAAGTTCCATAATCGGATTCACAACTATCACAAACAGATGATTCAACGCGTTGAATATTTGCCATGTGATAGTTCAGTCGGCAGTGACCTGTCAAAGCCTAGACTAAGACACTGCAATTCTGTTTAGACAGATTAGCTAAATAGCTTGCTACTACCGGAGATGGCTCCCGGATGTACAATTTTGTTTGATGACATGAATCCAGACTACTCCAATGCCATTTGTGATGAGTGACAGCCCAAGAGTTGATCAAAAGCTTCACCCAACACTTGGATATTGGAATAGCTGGCTCAGGACCAATAAAGTCATGCGATGCTCCATTACGAGCTAACTCATCAGCCAATTCGTTTCCAGCTATGGAAGAATGGCCAGGTACCCATATAAGGTGTAAAGTATTTACTGAATTCAGTTCCTCAATTTGGGTTCGACATGCGATTACTAACTTCGACCTTGAGTTGGCCGAGGCGAGAGCTTTAATAGCTGCTTGGCTATCTGAACAGAAGTATATTACTTTGCCCATAATGCGTTGCTGCAGTGCAGATTGCACTCCACACATGATGGCAAATATTTCCGCTTGAAAGACAGTGCAGTGTGTATCCAGTGAGTGTGACTGTTCCAATCTCAGCTCACGCGAATAGACGCCTGCACCTGCTCTACCTTCGAGGAGGGAGCCGTCAGTGTAACAAACAATGCTGTCCGACATACTTCTCTCCAAATAGCCAGATGTCCACTCATCCCGCGAGGGGAATTGTGTCGAAAATGTCCTATAAGGAAAACTACTAACTTGTGTGAGATCACTTGGAGCAAGGAAAATTTTGTCCCAATTAACCATAAGCGGTAACAACGAAGTGTGTGTAGAACTGCGGTTTACAGGATTCTCTTCCATAAAACCGAGAACCCATAGTCGGTAAGTACAAGAAAATGCTTCTTGTTTGAGATGTATGTGTGTAGTGGGGCCACGTCGAAGAGAACTTCGAGAGCAGCCGTGGGAGTTGAAGAGAACGCACCAGTCATTGCCATTAGGCACATCCTTTGAAGATGGCCTAATTTAGACTGAATTGTCCTCACTTCCCCCTTTTGCCACCACACAAGACATCCATAAGCCAAAATTGGTCGTACAACTGTTGTGTAAATCCATTTGATATATTTGGGTTTAAGACCCCAAGTTTTACCAAAGGTTCGTCGGCATTGGCCGAAAGCCATACACGCCTTTTTGATGTTAGGAGTCCAGGAAAGCTTTGAATCCAAAATTAGACCCACATACTTTACTTGATCAGTTACATTGATTTCAGAACCAAAAAGATGTAATGGACGAATACCATTACGATTACGTTTTTCCGTGAAAAGAACAATAGATGTTTTATTCGGATTGACCGAAAGGCCATATTGGCGACACCAACTTTCAACTACCTGAAGAGCATTTTGCATCAGGTCGAATAAGGTAGTAATGCACAAACCCACTATCAAGGTAAGATAGTCGTCAGCAAATCCATAGGTAGGAAAACCGCCATTATTGAGTAACCTCAATAGCGTATCTGCAACGAGATTCCACAAGAGTGGAGATAATACTCCCCCTTGAGGGCATCCGCAGACACTTAATTTCCTAATCGCTGCTTGACGTAATGTCGAGTAGAGATGTCGGTTTTTAAGCATCTGGTGAATCCATTTGGTAATTATATTAGGTAGCCCATGACAACGTGCGGCTTCCAATATTGCATCGAAAGACACGTTGTCGAAAGCACCTTCAATATCTAAGAAAGCACCCAAGCACGATTGCTTTTGAGCGAATGCTTTCTCGATATCGTACACAACCTTGTGTAGAAGAGTCACGGTGGACTTTCCAGATTGGTAAGCATGTTGATTAACATGAAGAGGCATGTTTGCCAAACAGTCATCGCGAATGTGATGGTCGATAATACGTTCTAAGCATTTCAGAAGAAATGAGGTCAGACTGATGGGTCTGAAACTCTTTGCTTCTTCATACGAAGCACGTCCTCCTTTTGGGATAAACTTTACAGTGACATCCCGCCAGGATATGGGAATATACCCAGTAGCAAAACTGCATACTAAAAGCTTTTTCAAAACATGTTTGATATGCTCAAAACCTCTCTGAAGTAGAACGGGATAAATCCCATCCTCCCCTGGAGATTTGTAGGGAGCAAAACTGTTAAGTGCCCATTGAATCGATTCAGTAGTTATGATTCTACGTGCTTGTGCCCAAGACCCATAGCTACATGAAAAGACATCAGGATCATCCGAAGATGTTATATCGACACATCCAGGGAAGTGCGTATCAAATAAGTGTTCTAACGATTCTTCATCAGAAGAAGTGTAGTCGCCATTTGGCTTGCGAATCTCGCCAACTTGGAAATCCTTGGATCTCGCAAGAATTTTATTCAATCGACTGGCTTCACTCAAATTGGAAACATTTGCACAAAGGTTTTTCCAGCCGGATCGTTCAGCAGATCGTAGAGCCTTCTTGTAAGCTTTGCGAGCCAACTTTAAAGAATCCGTCCCTGCTGAATGGCGTCTGTTCCAACTCCTTCTGCACTGCTTCCTTAGCTTAGCCAAATCGGAATTCCACCAAGGGGTTCCTTTTGAGGTTTTTACAGAACGTAAAGGGCAAGCTTCTTCGAAAGCTTCCACGATGTGCAACGTTGTAGTATCAACTGCATCATCCAAGTCGGTAGG
Organism: Armigeres subalbatus; assembly: GCF_024139115.2. Classification (NCBI taxonomy): domain Eukaryota; kingdom Metazoa; phylum Arthropoda; class Insecta; order Diptera; family Culicidae; genus Armigeres; species Armigeres subalbatus. The sequence goes on from NC_085141.1 coordinate 333,062,354, forward strand.
AGTTTCTATAGAAGGTAGATATCCATGAAATTTGGTAGAGAGCAACTCTGTGTAAAGATTCCAGTTTGTTGAACGGGGATTTCTAAAACGCAAGGTCTGCGAAGTAGCATTCAAATGATCAAAGTAGATGTAGCGATGGTCAGATATCGATTCCTCATCTGACACATGCCAATTCGTCAATTCGTGACTGATTCTATTGGAGCAAAGGGTTATGTCTAACACTTCTGCTCTATTAGATACCATAAAGGTTGGGCGATTGCCTATGTTAAGTAAACTAAGTTCGGTACTACTTAAGTATTCCATCAAGCTGGAGCCTCTCAGATTGATATCCGAGCTACCCCAGATGATGTGATGAGCATTAGCATCACTGCCGACAATTAGCGAAAGGCCTTTTGAAGTGCAATATATGACAACTCGTTTGAAAGCATCCGTAGGGGATGGTTCATCATGTGGTAAATAAACCGAACAATAGACGTATTTCCTGACGGGGGTTCTGCCAGTGGCATCAATTGTGACAGCACATACATCTCTGGTTGTTAGTTCAGAGATAAGTGTAGCAACAGTAGCATTGTTAACAAGCACACATGCACGCGGCATTGATCGAGAGTTTGCCATTTCTTTACTGAAAGCAGCAAAAACCGGGTTCACTAGGTTACCTAGGTAGAAGCTGCCCTTGCGAAAATAGGGTTCCTGCACCAAAGCCACTTGGGATTTGCCATTTTGCATGAGTCTACAAAGATTAATCATTGCTGTTCTTTTATGCTGAAGATTGATTTGAGCTATCTTAACTGAAGCCATTGCAAATTAAGATAATGCACTCCACAACTTCAGCATTAATATGAACAGCAACGATGAAACCAAATTGGTATCTTATCAAGAAAGTCAAAGACGAAACACAGAGTACAATGTGTATAACGCATAAAGCGAATCCATATAGGTGACAATTTGTTGAAAAACTAAATAAAACATGCTCATAATCCCACCCTTATTTAACCTCAAGTTGAGATTGAATAAGAGTAGCCGATTATTTCGGAGAAGCAAAAAGTCAACTACGCCATAGCTCCGGTTAGCGCAGTAAGGGCTAGATACTGTGAAGGGTGCCCTGGTGCTTCACAGGCTCCGTTAGCGGTTAGGTTTTTTTAGCCCCCCTAACCATTCATTCGTAGGCACGGTAAGCATAAAGCCGCATCACACCAAGAATTTGGGGTCACCTGTATGGTGGACTTCTACCACCGGAACAGGCAATCCGTAGCGTTATTCTTAGCCAGATAACTGGCTGCCGACACCACACAGCTATCTTGGCTGTTCGGGGAGAGAAGTTGACATTGACTTTACGTCAACTCTCATTGTGGCCGAACAGCCACAGCCATATAAATTCTTTAAAATAATGTGGCTTCTGAGTTTCTTGTTGATGCCACAATGATTGAATTGAAACATTGTTTTTATTTTGTTTTGGAATAGAACGCTTTACAGAATAAAACGCATTTATTCTTCATTCGATTATACATTGAGTAATCATTTTCAATGATTATATTTGGATTAATCATCAAAAGGTTATTTTCATTTTAAGCATTGCAATGAGTGGATAGATCGAATATGGTTTTAGATTAAATTTTAATCTATTTAGCTTTTATATATTCATCCGTGTACGCTGTTCGAAAAGGCTTTTGCGCCGTGATGGATGTGCGTTTGAATGAGCCGTTCGTTTTCGAAATGAACAATGAGAGAAATTATGTTTTGATGATCTTTACTGATTTTGATGCGGGTGTCAGTTGTTTTGGTGCGTGCATGGTGAGAACGGTATGCTTGTCGTTTTTTGGACTTATAAGCTAATTTTTAGCGTCTAATGCTCACTAATCAAAAGCAAACGTAACACGTTTTACGCGCGCTCGTGATTCTACATACATACAGAAAACATACGATGATTCAACTCATCCATGAGTTTTTAGGTGCTGAAATGCCACGCGCACGCGAGCACGAGAGCAGTTTTATTATAATCAATAAAGATGGCTCATTAGTCCCGCCTCTTTGTTGTCCGGTATGACTGCAAATATTGTGTTGACCCCCAAAGGGGCGTGGCTACAGGTTCAACTTAATTGCTTACAAGAAAGCAGCTCTTCCGCGCGCGCGAGCCATTTCGTTCGAGATGTCGCGGAGAGCAGACCGTGGTACCACTTTCGGCATCGGCGGAAATTTTATTCCCGGCGATGGTGTGGGTCGCGCGGTCGTCGTCATTAACATTAGCAGCGCTCATTTTAGATTTTCTTGTATGATGTAGGAGGAATGACGGCTTTGGCAGGTTTTGTTCTATTATTGTCAGGGGGGTTTTTGTTGACCAAATTTTATGAAATTTGGCCACAATATTCTTTGATATGCTATGATATGATATGATATTTGATATGAAGTACTAACTATCGACTACCATCAATGAAAGTGACTCTTAGGGAGCGTCCACAAATTACGTAACGCTTAAAGGGGGGAGGGGGTTGGGCGAAGTGTGACGAACCATACATAATTTTTAGATGCTTCATACAAAAAGTGTAACATAGGGGGGAGGGGGGGTTGAAAATGCCCAATTTTTGCGTTACGTAGTTAAAGGATCTTCCCTAAGGTGACTCGGGGAGGCACTACACACCGTGTTATTTTTCCTATCTTTTGTCTCTTTCTAACATTGTCACCTCGTAATTTCAGAGTGGCGTATTTCGGTTTTCAGTTGTTTGATGTAACTGTAAATGTATCAGCATGTAGATTGCGAGTAAGTACGCGCCGGTGATACTTTTTCAAAATCATATTTGTTGTAGAAAAAAAATTAAGCATTAATGATAATCAATAGTATCAATAGAATTGGCAAATTGCTGAAGGGTTTCCGAATCGATTGATAAGCAAATGTCGAAAATAAGATAAAGACGCTATTAACGTTTGAAATCTATCCTAATTTTTGTGACAGTCTCGAATTTGGAAATTTCCGTTTTAAACCCTGTATCTGAGTCTTCCCTTAGACGTAGTTTACGTCAAAAAATCTGTAGCAAGCATCAATACTGACGCCATACAATTTTCTTCAGTCATAATGCGAATCAATTGTTTGCATCGTCTCCTTCCGATACTTGCTTTGGATTAAACTACCGACGTTAGCGTTGCGTTTTGAATAAAGTTCATCTTCTTCTTCTTCTTCTTCTTATTGGCATTACATCCCCACACTGGGACAGAGCCGCCTCGTAGCTTAGTGTTCATTAAGCACTTCCACAGTTATTAACTGCGAGGTTTCTAAGCCAGGTTACCATTTTTGCATTCGTATATCATGAGGCTAACACGATGATACTTTTATGCCCAGGGAAGTCGAGACAATTTACAATCCGAAAATTGCCTAGACCGGCACCGGGAATCGAACCCAGCCACCCTCAGCATGGTCTTGCTTTGTAGCCGCGCGTCTTACCGCACGGCTAAGGAGGGCCCCGAATAAAGTTCATCTCGGAACCGATTTCTTTTTCAATCATCAACAGGAAAAATACAAAATTAGAGTCTCGCGAGAAAATTTCATGTTGTGCCGACAACATCCAAATCGTTGCAAACGCCACATTAGTGAATAAATTGCTGTAGCAATCTTCCGATGACAGCCTATGCTCGGACCGGCATTAATGCTATGATTCCGCTACCGATGCCAAACAATTATGCTTTGTTCTATGAAGAAAGTTCGTCTAATATCAACATTCTCAATCACTAAAATCATATAACTCCGAATTACGCTAGAAAATTTCACCGAAGAATTGCACTTGCACTTTAGGAAAATTATTTCAACTTAACCTTCCTCCCAAATATAATGATGGTCCTGAAAAGAACCGATTAATTGCCACTTATGTGCCTTATTAACAGCAGCCACTGGGCTGCGCGACCGCCATCCGATGATTCGACTCAACGAACGCCGTCGATTGCCAGATCCGCCGAAGATGGGACACGGATGAAAATGATGTGCTGCTGCTTCCACGACCGCCACCACCACCGACCGAAAAAATTTCATCCGCTGAGACAGCCGTTGTCACTGGGACCGCTTCTGGACGCCCTGGTCCGCTCGCCATGACATCCAGAATGAAAATGACGCGCGCACGCGAAACACGGGGCTTTTTATACACAGGGAAAACGAAGCAGTGGATCAAAAGGCCCGTACCTTACTGCAATCTGATGTCCGTGTTGGGGATTTATGAACGGAATTGAATTTTTCACCCGGTTTGGAAAGAAACACCATTTTCAATAGTTTAACGTTGAAAATCAATAGTATCAATATAATTGGCAAATTGCTGGAGAGTTTCTGAATCGATTGATAAGGAAATGTCGAAAATCCATCGAAAGATAAAGACGCTATTAGCGTTTGAAATCTATCCTAATTTCGTGACGGTCTCGAATTTGGAAATTTCGGTTTTACACCCTGTATCTGAGTCTTCCCCTTAGACGTAGTTTACGTCAAAAAAGACATTATTGTGCAGCACTCTACACGAGAAAGCCTCGTACTGTGCCCCGATCCCCATGATTTTCTTTGGAACCCCCTTGCGTCTCAGGGCGCCCTACATATTCTCGTGATTGAGACGGTCGAAAGTTTTTTCGTAGTCAATGAATACCAAGTAATGATACGGAGCGTGACAATATGGTCCACACAGGATCTCCCGGCACGGAATCCGGTCTGCTGCCGCCGGAGAGTCGCATCGTTCTTCTCCTGAATCCGGGCTAGGCTAATTTTGCATATAACTTAGTCAAACTGGATGAAATTAGTCGTTCATCGGAAACTTATGACACAACAATTGGGAATGCTTAGAACCATCATATTCCGAGTACACCAGCCATGGAAAATTTCAAGAAGGTTCTGTAGTTCATAGCAGTCCGTGAGGCCTCGAACTACATACATTTTAAGGTAATCGGCAAATAACAGCAGCATACCTCCACGTCGCAAAATAAGGGTTACATAGTTTATGAAAAGCAAGAATAGCAATGGTCCAAGGGTGCTACCTTGTGAAACTTCAGAAAGGTTCGAGAAATAGTCGGATGAATTATTTCCAATATATTGACCGACATTTGGCATCCAACCAGATAAGATCAGAGCCAGGTGCATAAGGCAAAAGAACAGCCCATTTTTCTAGTTTTACAAGCAGCAGATCATGGTTAGCTTTGTCAAAAGCAGATTTGTGATCGGTGTAAACGGCATCTATTTGGATTTTTTTACTCATTTTCTCCATGCAAAACGAAGTAAAACTGACAAGATTCGTTTCCACAGAGCAACACAGAGCGGTCTACACCTGATTCGATGTCCAGTCGATCTAACACATTCCAGTCAATACGGGACAAGCATTGTCGCAGCTGTTGAAAATCGGTTTTGCGAAAATTGAGCCGATCATTACTCATAGGTCCATTGAAACCCGGATTAAATCCGTTATCATTTGATATATCCAACGCAGGATGATAGTTGTCCAGCTGCACAACGGCGTCCGGAGCCTCAACGACAGTGCATTCATGCAGTGAAGAATCATTGATAAACACCAAGTCGAGCATGTTTGATTGAAAGTTGGAAATCTGATTGATTTGGCTGAGTCCAAGAAACGCAATCCCGTCGACTAGTTGACGGTTAGCAGCTGTAGTTGCAGACAAAAGCGGATCAGGAAACAAATATCCGTGGTGGGAGAGAGACCAGACAAGTTCTGGTTGATTGAAGTGTCCAAGCAGAAGAACCGCAACCGACGATAAGGCCAAAGCGGAGGCAAATTCTATAGTACCAAGGTGGAGTTATATTACACTGCAATCATGTCGTCGATCGGGAGGGATGTACGAGGCACCGATGAAAACGTTGAATTGAGTTGTCCGACGGCGGCGATATGGCAGGAAACAAGTTTATTGGAAACAGCAACTAGAACACCACCACCGCGCACGTGAGAGCTATTGGATATACTGCGGTCCATTCTATAAACAACGAAATTGTCACCGAAAAGTTGGAGTGAGTTGATTCTCCCATCAATCCAGGTTTCGGTGAACACATAAACATTATACTCGCCGTTAAGCACAGCCAGATAAACGGCGTCCAATTTGGTAGAATGTCCTCTAGTATTTTGATAATATACTCGTAGACTCCTAGAGGGAGCGGTGTCCATGACGGAAGTCGAAACTGAGCTGAAAAGTGGCGAATTTTCAGGCAGCGACAGATCATTAACGTGATTATACTCGCCTGGTGTAGAAGATCGGAAGTCCCGTATACCATCAGCGGCCACAGGACCGGGACGACGACGATGGCGGTGGCATATCAACATATGTTATTACGTCATTCTAAATTTCTATAACAAAATGTGTTATAAACTTGGTACAGGTTGATGTTAAAATATCTAAATTATAAAATTATAATTATATAATATCAAAATCAACTCTCATTTTTACAAAAAGTTTTAAAATTTTGTAATAATTTTATCACAAAAATGACAGATTAAATTATATTGTTTACTGTGCAGTTGGAAATTTTTGCAAGTCCTAATCTCCGGATTGTGCCCAAAATCTTTTTTTTTACTTTTGCCTGAAGAAGATTGTTTTTCAAGAATATAAAACTAAGTCCTATTACAAATCAGGCAACCATTTCAAATTATATCAGCCTTGTGATATCTACAGTTAGGCATTTATTAAATCATATTATGATAAAATCTTGTTAGAACATTTGAAATACAATGGCTACTAGGAACAAAATTTTATCAAAAAAAAAGTAACAAATATCACAAATGTGTTCTGTTTTTGTTATGCTCTTCTAGTCGGGTTCTTCCAAATCTGTGAAACTAACTACCAAAAGATCTAAAATATGCACAATGCGTCGTGCAAAACCTCAAACAGATTTTCGTGATTTTCGTGAAGTCCACATTTTTTTTAATTTAACATTTATATTGAATAAGTTAGTTCCAAAAAATTTGATTGAAGCTTGAAAACTAAATTGTTGATGTCTTGTTGAAGTTCATTCCGTAAAGTCTCTCCCGAAAAAATATGTATGGGAAAAAGAAATTTGGCTAAACTTTTTTGGGAAAGATTCAAAAATATCTGGTATTATGTATTAAAATCTATGTTTTGTCTACTTTCCGGTGGTTAGTGTGGTGAATTGCGCATAGCTGCGCCAAAGCGGGAAATTGACTGGTGCAATGTTAGAATGAGGACGCTGTCTTTGTTCTAGATTCTAGGGCTTGGGCTTGCGGAAGCCCTTGGATAACATAAAGTATGTCGGATAACCATTTTAACCTCAAAATGAATTCAACGTTTCAAAATTACTCTGTGGTGAAGTTTTGAACGCAATTTCAGGTTTTGTCCGGAATTTGTATGAGAGCCCGCCACTGTGCGGTGTTACAAGGAGTTCACACAGCAATGAGGATAAAAATCCAAAAACCAAATGCGAATCGAACCTTGAAATTTGCAACCTTCTAAGTTCTATTTGGCAATTCTACATACTACCCAAGTAATATTTTAAGTTTTATAACGCTCTTGAAGACCATAATTTACTCTACAAGAGTGTTATAAAACTAGCATAAAACCAAAATGTTACTAGGGTATGTACCTAAATTATTTGTAACTTCATTCTACCATTAAGACGAAAACCACTTTATAATGTGGTCCTTGATTAAGGGCAGGAGACTTTTAAAAATGAGATACTGCTCAGCTAAACCGTATCAGAACAACGAAACGAAATGTGCTTATTTGTGTTAGTTTGTGCTACATACCTGTTTTGTTACTGATCTTAATTACAATAATCTTTCGAGAAGACAGATGCAAGGCAGATTACGACGTCAGTCGAACAAAAATGAAACATTTTGTGTTTCTGGAACTGTAAAATGAGACATGGTGTATTACCAAAGAATTCAATGCAATTTAGGACAAATTATTTTCTGGTAATCTTCCAGACATGTCCTATTCTCGAAATCACAAACCAATTTGTTGTTAACATAATATGTGATTGGTTTATACTTCCTACCAACCCAAGCAACATTTTAAGTTTTTGAACACCACATTTTGATGAAGAGATCGATCAACGGATAATTCTACCAATTCGTTTAAGAGTAAACACTTGTTTATTCTTAACCTCCAATATTGTTGGCAACTAACACGCCATCGTTTATCTCCTAGATTTTTCGAGATCTTTATGATTACAATACATGTATGACGATGACCAGGGATGAATAGTACAATTCAGCATAATTGAATTTCTTTTATTTTTCTTGGTCTTGAGATTCTACTGATATTCTTACGTCCTTCTTGCAATCGGATGCATAAGAACCAACTTGCCTGCATCAATAACATTTCATCTGTGATTTGTCTGGCTTCGAATATGTAGTCTTCCTATTATTGGCAGCAGAGCTCATGATGAGGATCAAGTTCTTTGGTAAACCCAATTCAAGATACAGGACAATCAATGAATTGATATTACAAATTATTTCAATCTCTTATAATATATCACACTGCATTAGTAGTACAGATCTAAAGAAGGAGGGGAGCCTTAAGTGACAAATGTGGTACCCGTAAATCAATGAAAGCCGTAAAGTTTGTAAATATAATGTTTCTCTCATTTTCACAGTGCCCGATAAAGAAGGTGAACCACAAAATTCCTTATCGCACCCGCACGAACTTCGCAACCCACAACTCCTCCGCAAATACCGACCCAACAGAATCAATCCTTAAACTGTCGGAATGCTGCAATATTTTATTTATTCCGGACACAAAGTTGTAGTCCAATAAACAAATAAATCACTAACTTGCTCGAACAGCAACGACAACTACGGCGGCGATATGGGGTGCCACTTTCACCGCTTCTTTGTGTCCCAAGAATGGCATCCATCAACAGCACACCCCGTTGTTGTTCCGGTTGGCTCGTAATCCGACCGAGGGGCCAAGTAAGAACGGATTTGGGCTCTGCTGAGACGTCTACACCTTTCGAGCGATTTTAGTGGAACAACACAAAGCCCCGGCAACATATTTGAAGATACCTTCTGGGCCCACACCCCCTCTCCGACGCCGTCGTCATCGAGCCAATCATCGTGACTTTCTTTTCAGCACCGTCGTCGTCGTAACCCGGAACGATCCCTAGAGGGGGGAGACAGTAACAACACTCACGATGTTCACAATGTCGAAACGATTGAAGAGGGGGATGACACAAGATAACCATATTTTATTTCACACCTCGTTATTTTGGAGGGTGTTTCCTTCTTCGGGTTCTTCCGCTGCCGTTTCCCACCAGGACGTACCTTGGCTCGCACAAAAATGGGTCGATCGTGATTTGTCTAACTTTAGCACCTTGCTAGATTGGGCTTCTCGATAGAGTATCAGTTGTAAAATTTGTATCAGTTTGGTATCTACAGAAGTAAAATCTATCTGCGTCCAACGATAATCTGATTGTCATCACTTGTGCATATCAATCCGACCGAGAGGGGTCGTTATATCGTATATAGCAATAACCTTTTAGTACTTCTGGGTGAAGATAATCTTTTTCATTGTTGAATTCATCGACAGCAATTAACTTCGATCAATAGGAGTAAATAATGACAAATTGTGGGTTTGACGTACTTTCTAATGAATGATAATACGTCAAACAAACAAGTGGCAAAAATAACGTGACAGCATTTTCAAAGCGATACCGACTCTTTTGTAGCAATTGTCATAACAAACAGCAACCATAATCGTAACTATTCCTGGAACAAAGAGCTTTGTTGGAGGACTATCATTCGACTTCTTTTACCGAAATGAAGACCATTTGTCCCACCCAAAAATACGATTATTACATGTGCCCTAATTGATTTATATTGCACACCAACTCATACCATAAAGTGAATGCCAAACGATTTAAAATTACTTGGCATAAAATAATACAGCACCCGGTGTGATTTCCAGATTTCCAAAAAAATAATTTGACATTTGATAAGATTACGTTATGGACAACATATCGACGGTTTCGTGCAATTCAGGGAGAACTCAAAATCTGAAAACTTTCAGAAACAAGGTTTCATTTTTTTTTACTGAATAACAAAGAAACTTCTATATTTTTGTGATATTTTCGAATTTCACGGATCTTTCTTCATGTGTGACTCCTTCCAGTTTCACAGTAGCCGGGCAACCAGTGGAAAATGTTGAAAGCTTCCAATATCTTGGTAGCCAAATGGCGTCAGACGGCGGTACCAAGATCGACATAGGCGCACGGATCAAGAAAGCAAGGGCTGCCTTTGCGAGTTTAAGAAATATCTGGAAAAACAGGCAGATAAGTGAACGCACCAAAATACGAATTTTCAACTCTAACGTGAAATCTGTGCTGTTATACGCTAGCGAAACATGGTGTGTATCAGTGGAGAACACTCAACGGCTGCAGGTGTTCATTAACAGATGCCTGCGGTATATAATTCGGGCCTGGTGGCCTCACAACTGGATCTCAAACAACCAGCTCCATCGTCGTTGTCACCAGAGGCCGATACCATCAGAAATTCGGGATCGGAAGAGGGCTGGGTCGGCCACACTCTACGTAGGGCGGAAACGAAATCTGTAAACAAGCATTAGACTGGAACCCAGCGGGACATCGCAGCAGAGGCAGACCAAGAGGCTCATGGCGGAGAAGCCTCAATAAAGAAATAAAAGAAGTCGACCGAAATCTAACCTGGCACCAGGTTAAAGCGATAGCCGGGTATCGCTTAGGATGGAGATCTTTCAAGTCAGGTCTTTGCACCACCGGAGGTGTACATGATCCATAAGTAAAGTAAGTAAGTTTCTTCATGTGTTGTGTGTTTCAGCAAGAAAGTTTAAAAAAATAACAAATTCATGGATTCATATGAATTTCTCGATAAATCACGCATAACTTTTGAAATATTATAAATTTTGACCAGGATCTTTGCCAGGTGAAACTGTGTAGCATTTTTCGTGCTTTGTTATAAGAATGTCACAAACGATAAATTTTGAGTTGTGTCGGTATTGTACGAAACCGTCGATATATTAGCTTAGATTAGATTAGATTGAATGTACACGCCAATGGTTGCTCCTCTATGATTGATCAGATCTGATGTAAATTGCTTTTCGATTCAAGTAAATACATGTCTCAGCAGCTCAGAGATAAAGATCAATAGTGGCGCCGACCAAGCCCTTACAGTCAGTTGGGAGAGGAGTGGAGTGTTAGTGTGTAGTTATTGTTGCTAGACAGAGAATACCTCTGCATCTCCACAAAGTTGTGTTAGTTGGGTAGGGTAGATGAACTGGAAAATGGATCAAGTACCGACAAAGGAAAATGATGTAGTCTAAGCCACATTTTTTAAATAAGAACGAGCCTGGAATTGAACCCTCGACCTCTTGCTTCTAAGGTAGTCACTAGACCACCGAGCTCGCCTTGATAGCATTCAATCAGGCACTTAGTTATTTACTCACCGACCGTACAAAGGACAAACATGATTTTGCGACTATTCCGAGTCCCACTACAAACACATTCAATCACTATCTCAATAAGATTTAATTAAGTTTCAGACTTTGTGTTTAAATACTTTGTGCTGCTAGTCACCATTTGGATTAGATATCACGAAATGTGTGATATATTTGAAATGTTGTTCGCATCATCAAGATCAATGTAATCGGAACATACAGGCTCTCATGTTACTTGGATACTCAGAATATCATAATAAAAATTAAACGACATGAAAAGTTGTAAGCAATGATTTTTTTATATATTTTCAAATCATCATGGAAAAATGAAAATGAATTTAGATATCAATTAAATTAGCTTTATCACCACACGGCCGTGTAATTATAAATTTATATCGAGTTCGTTTAATTTTGCATTTATTTCACGCTCCAAACATCTGCATTAAAATAAACGCAACCTAAAGAATATTTAAGGCTGCATTCGGCCAAGGCAGAAATATTTAAGGCTGTTTTGGAAAACAGCTCACATTTACAAAACGGTACGGTAGGTAAGCATGATGGATCCTTTAAATTAATAAAGTACCGTTAACGGGAGTGTCATTGGGCCAAAATGTGGTATGCTCCACGTAAATGTTACAAAGTTCTAGTAGTTAACATTGGAATCAAGTTTTAATTAGTTGTACCAAACTAGCTAGAATAATAAATTTACCACTGTGTAGGAGAAAAAAATAAATGAGGGAAATTCTTCAAAGTTATATGTTGTTCAAAATTGGCCCATTCTCACCCCTAACAGGGGGTGACATTGGGCCAAATAAAATAAAATTCAGCGGTGACGATGCCTCGATTCAATCGTTTATTAAAAATAATTGCCTACATTACGGCTCTTACTCATACCAACTATGTGAGGCAAATCAACCAAAGACTTGACTTAATCTCACACCTTTTTAGTGTGCCTTGCTCGTTGCTACGAAAAACCAGAACCGCCATATAAAATATCCATAAAATTCGATAAAACAACAACAGATTATCGTAACATGATAGCCAGGTATTCATCGATTTAAAAACTAGTTATGTAATAGACTTGTGGGGCATTACTGACACTATTTTAATACAGGTTCATTCGATCAATAGTTGTATATTAAAATTCCAAGCATTATGGTACGAGCATAATTAGTTCTTGGAATTTGTTTTGTTTTCCTAGACGCGAATTTTAATATAATTTCGAACCGTTTGAAGTTTTCATCAAAATTCGTAACAGTTTCTGAGATATTAGGAGTGGAAACAATTTTCGCTTCTGGCCCAATCTTACCCCCTAGGCCCAATGTCACTCCGAATGACGGTATCTCCCAGAAGCGTAAAAAGTTTTTTTTCTGAAAACAAAAGACTTTTCTAGATGTAAAGAAATATTTTCCCAGAAGTTTAGAAAGCTTCTCCTAGATGCTAAGCTGCTTCGTGTGGAAGATGAGAATACATCTTCCACAAGTAGAAAAACTTTTTTTAGAAACCACGAAAGCTCATTCCAGCAATTGTGAAAGCCTCTCTTGAAAGCTAACAAAGCTTCTTCAAGAAGCTTACTAAGCATCTTCAAGAAGTTGACGAAGCATCTTCAAGAAATTGACGAAGCGTATTCCAGAAACTGACGAAGTTTCTTCCAGAAGTTAAAGAAACGTTTCCCAAATGTACAGAATGAGTGAGCTCTTCTCAGAAGCTGTGGAAGCTTCTCACCGAAGATCAAAATATTCTCTCAGACGCACAGAAGGACCAATCTTCAAAAGACGGTCAAAACCATTTTTCAAAATGATCCAAATTGATAACTTGAGACATGGGTTGTTAGTAGAATACTTGACGATGATGTAAATATAGTTTTAAGTCATTTTATTCGTGGATCTTACCTTTACAGTCAATACAAGTTGAGCATGTTGTCGATTTTAATTCTGTTAAATCTTGTAACATTTATCTCACTGTTTCATTATGTTGGCCACAACGTATACATCGCCCAAACCTATTATATTAGGCACCATTACAAAGTGTAGCCCTGAAACTAATAAAGCCACGCTTAAACGTTGGTAAATTAGTTTTGATCGCGCAGAAAGTACTCGCTCTTTATTATGTATAAAATTATTATTGTATTATCTTCCAGCTGTGTTCATTGTAAAATTCAAAAGGGTACCCATCGGTACCCATCAGGGAATCAATTTTTTTGGAATGCGCCTGCGAAACAAGCGACAAAAGAGAACCAACGACAAAGCTTTGTTTTTGTCGGAGATAATAATGACAAAGATCCGAAAAATTTTGTCAGCAACAAAAAAGAAAACAATATTGTTGCTGAATTTTCATTCCGTTATTTTGCATTATTTCTAGTGAAAATTTTGGTTTTATGCTATCATAGTTTCTGCTTTTATGGAAATATTCGAGAATCGAACAATGGTTACAAAATTAGCAGCGTATTTTCGGAGATATCAGAGCATGCAAGGCAAATGATTCTTGTCATATTGTGTTCGGGTTCTGATAAAGGTTTGTCGCTAGGTGCGTTTGTCAGTAACAAACTCTGTTGATGACAAAGAGTATATTGTTAGGCGTTGCTCGAATATTGATTCCCTGGTACCCATCAATGAAATTCACACTGAAGCTTAATTTTTTTGTCAGGAATCCAATCCTGAAGAAATTATCCGCCACCCTCCGCCCGCTCAGTTATTTCGGTTTTACTGACGGTGGTCCTTTCGCTCTTGCCAATCAATTTTGATAAGTGCAGCAACGCACACTTGTATTCACTTCTCTTTCTATTTCTCATTTGCCCCAATGCAATGGTGTGACATCAGCTTAAAATTGTCTAGGGGTCGTACAGTTATTACGAGAGCATTTTTTTCTGGGGTTTTCAACTCCCCCTCCCTAATGTAAGATTTCTTCCATACAAATGTTTTTTTATTTGTATGGTTCGTAAAGAAAACGATAGAAGCCACCACCCTCCCCCATAAGTGCTTACGTAATATGTGTACGCCCTCCCTAGCACCATTTGTTCTTGGCTCACGCATACTTTTGTTAAGGAAATCCCACGTGATCATTAGTTCTTACAGGCTCCTGCGCTCTGAGATTTTGAAAATATTGATAATGAAAGTAGGATAAACTATCAAGTCATGTTAAGTCTAGTCGCAATCGATAATTTCGGAAGAAGATTTTATTTTATCCCTTACTTTTAATTTTCCATTTTTTTAATCCCTTATTTTTAATTTTACTCTGTGAGAATATCATGAGTTTTTTACATGAATCGTAATATCAAGTAACAACTTGCGCCTCTACAGCTTTACTTAGTTTAAGGACGAAACAAAACCTATTCCATATGTTTACAATTTCCAACAATAAAAAAATAATCGTTAGTTAATCGGTGATTAAATACCTGTGGAAATGCTCATAGAAACTCTACATTGGCGGTGCCAGCCATTGATATTTGTTGGGACACCACTTGGTGCAAGCACGTTGTCTTAGAGAACTATAGCGTGCTTGCGACGACTGGTGCCCCACCTCTCGCTCCGGTAGTGGAACTCTAGCTTACGGGTCGGTGATACCGAGAAGATAAACCATCTATTCAATGAAAAATCACAATATGTGGCCTGCTAGACTATTTTATTCACTTCTAACATTTATGACCGTCTTTTTTGGAATTGGTCCCACTGTGAGACGCTGAGAAAGCTTCGTCCAGAGGCAAAGAAAGCTACTTCCGCAAAAAGATGAAAATCTTCCAAAAGCTGTGGAAGCTTCTTCCAGCAGCATAAAAAGCCTCTTAGAAAGCTTTCTTTAAGAAGCTGTGACAGCTTTTTCCAGCAGATTAGAAAGACCCTGAAAAAGCCTTCTTCCAGAAGCTGCGAAAGCTTCTTCCAGAAGAGACGAAAGCTTCCTCTAGAAGAGGCGAAAGCTTCTTCCAGCAGAGGCGAAAGCTTCTTCTAAAAGCTGAAAAAGCATCTTCCAGAAACTGTGAAAGCTTCCTCCAGATGCTACGGAAGCTTTCCAGAAGCATGCGAAAGCTTCTTACAGAAGCATCAAAAGCTTCTTCTAGAAGCTGCGAAAACTTCTTCTAGAAGCTGCGAAAGCTTCTTCCAGAAGCTGGGAAAGCTTCTTCCAGAAGCTGCGAAAGCTTCTTCCAGAAGCTGGGAAAGCTTCTTCCAGAAACCTCGAAAGCTTATTCCAGAAACTGCGAAAGCGTCTTCCAGAAGCTGCAAAAGCTTCTTACAGAAGCAGCGAAAACTTCTTCCAGAAGCTGCGAAAGCTTCTTCCAGAAACTGCGAAAGCTTCTACCAGCAGCCTAAAAAGCCCTTAGAAAGCCTTCTTCCAAAAGCTGCCAAAGCATCTTCCAGAAGCTGTGAAAGCCTCATTCAGAAACTGCAAAAGCCCCTTTCAGAACATGTGGAAGTTTCATCTAGAAGCTGTGCAAGCTTCTTCCAGAAGTTGCGAAAGCATCTTCCAGAAGCTGTGAAAGCTTCTTCCAGAAGCTGCGAAAGCTTCTTCCAGAAGCTGCGAAAGCTTCTTCCAGAAGCTGCGAAAGCTTCTTCCAGAAGCTGCGAAAGCTTCTTCCAGAAGCTGCGAAAGCTTCTTCCAGAAGCTGCGAAAGCTTCTTCCAGAAGCTGCGAAAGCTTCTTCCAGAAGCTGCGAAAGCTTCTTCCAGAAGCTGCGAAAGCTTCTTCCAGAAGCTGCGAAAGCTTCTTCCAGAAGCTGCGAAAGCTTCTTCCAGAAGCTGCGAAAGCTTCTTCCAGAAGCTGCGAAAGCTTCTTCCAGAAGCTGCCAAAGCTTCTTCAAGAAGCTGCCAAAGCTTCTTCAAGAAGCTGCCAAAGCTTCTTCCAGAAGCTGCGAAAGCTTCTTCCAGAAGCTGCGAAAGCTGCTTCTAGAAGCTGCGAAAGCTTCTTCCAGAAGCTGCGAAAGCTTCTTTCAGAAGCCGAAAAAGCTTCTTCCAGAAACTGTGAAAGCTTCTTCCAGAAGCTACGGAAGCTTTCCAGAAGCTACGGAAGCTTTCCAGAAGCTACGGAAGCTTTCCAGAAGCTACGGAAGCTTTTTCCAGACGCATGCGAAAACTTCTTACAGAAGCTGCAAAAGCTTCTTCTAGAAGCTGCGAAAACTTCTTCTGGAAGCTGCGAAAGCTTCTTCCAAAAGCTGGGAAAGCTTCTTCCAGAAGCTGCGAAAGCTTCTTCCAGAAACTGCGAAAGCTTCTTCCAGAAACTGCGAAAGCTTATTCCAGAAACTGCGAAAGCGTCTTCCAGAAGCTGCATAAGCTTCTTACAGAAGGTGCGAAAGCTTCTTCCAGAAGCTGCGAAAGCTTCTTCTAGAAGCTGCGAAAGCTTCTTCTAGAAGCTGCGAAAGCTTCTTCTAGAAGCTGCGAAAGCTTCTTCTAGAAGCTGCGAAAGCTTCTTCTAGAAGCTGCGAAAGCTTCTTCTAGAAGCTGCGAAAGCTTCTTCTAGAAGCTGCGACAGCTTCTTCTAGAAGCTGCGACAGCTTCTTCTAAAAGCTGCGAAAGCTTCTTCTAGAAGCTGCGAAAGCTTCTTCTAGAAGCTGCGAAAGCTTCTTCTAGAAGCTGCGAAAGCTTCTTCTAGAAGCTGAGCTTCTTCTAGAAGCTGCGAAGTTTCTTCTAGAAGCTGCGAAAGTTTCTTCTAGAAAGCTTCTTCTAGAAGCTGCGAAAGCTATTCTAGAAGCTGCTGCAAGCTTTTCTAGAAGCTGCGAAGCTTCTTCCAGAGCTGCAGCTTCTTCTAGAAGCTGCGTAGAGCTGCGAAGCTTCTTCCAGAAACTCCTTCTTCTGCTTTCCAGAGCTGCAGCTTCTTCCAGAGCTGCAGCTTCTTCCAGAGCTGAAAGCTCCAGAGCTGCAGAGCTCCAGAAGCTGCTCTTCCAGAGCTGCAAGCTTCTTCAGAGCTCTTCCAGAAGCTGCTTCTTCCAGAGCTGCGCTTCTTCCAGAGCTGCTTCAAAGCTGCTGCAAGCTTCTTCCAGAAGCTGCTTCCAGAGCTTCTTCCAGAAGCTGTGCTTCTTCCAGAAGCTATGGCTTCTTCAGAGCTGTCCAGAAAGCTTCTTCCAGAAGCTGTAAGCTTCTTCCAGAAGCTGAAGCTTCTTTCTTCTTCCAGAAGCTGAAGCTTCTTCCAGAAGCTTTGAAACTTCCAGAAGCTTTGAAGCTTCTTCCAGAAGCTGTGTAAGCTTCTTCCAGAAGCTGTGCTTCTTCCAGAAGCTGTGGCTTCTTCCAGAAGCTGTAAGCTTCTTCCAGAAGCTTCTTCCAGAAGCTGTGAAAGCTTCTTCCAGAAGCTGTGAAAGCTTCTTCCAGAAGCTGTGAAAGCTTCTTCCAGAAGCTGTGAAAGCTTCTTCCAGAAGCTGTGAAAGCTTCTTCCAGAAGCTGTGAAAGCTTCTTCCAGAAGCTGTGAAAGCTTCTTCCAGAAGCTGTGAAAGCTTCTTTCAGAAGCTGCGAAATCTTCTTCCAGAAGCTGCGAAAGCTTTTTCGCGAAGTTGCGAAAGCTTCTTTCAGAATTTTAGAGAGCTTCTTCCAGGACCTGGGAGAACATCTTCCAGAATCTGGACAGGCTTTTTGTAAAACTTGTGAAAGCTTCTTTCAAAGGCTGCGAAAGCTTCTTTCAGAAGCTGCGAAAGCTTCTTCCAGAAGCTGCGAAAGCTTCTTCCAGCTGCGAAAGCTTCTTCCAGAAGCTGCAAAAGCTTCTTCCAGAAGCTGCGAAAGCTTCTTCCAGAAGCTGCTGAAGCTTCCTTCAGAAGCTGCGAAAGCTTACTCCAGAAGCTGCGAATTCTTCCCCCAGAAGCTGCGAAAGCTTCCTCCAGAAGCTGCGAAGGCTTACTCCAGAAGCTGCCAGCTGCTTTCAGAAGATGCAAAAGCTTCTTCCTAAATCTTAGAAAGCTTTTTCCAAAAGCTGCGAAAGCTTTTCCCAAAAGCTGCGACAGCTTTTCCGGAAAGCTTCTTCCAGAAACTCCTTCCATACTCTGAGAAAGTTTTTTACATAACAAGCTTCAAGAAGCTTCGAAAGCTTCCTCCGGAAGCTGCGAAAGCTTCGTCCAGCAGATGTAAAATCTTCTTCTAGAAGCTGCGTAAGCTTTTTCCACTAGCTGAGAAAGTTTTTTCCATAAGCTGATGAACTTCTTCCAAACAGCTGAGAAAAGTTCTACTAGAAGCTTAAAATATTTTTCCTGAAACTGAAAAACCCTCTTCCAAAAACTGAGACTTTTCCTTAAAGCTGAGAAAGCCTTTCTCTGAAGCTGAGAAAGATTCATCCTGAAGCTGACAATGCTTTTCCGGAAACTGAGAAAAGATGTTCCAGAAGTTGAGTATGATTTGCCCAGAAGCTATGAAATTTTCTTCCAAATGCTGAGAAAGGTACTTCTACAAACTGATAAATTAGTTTTAAAAAAACTTTTTCTAGAAACTGCGAAAGCTTTTTCTAGAAGTTTGCAAAGGTTCAACCAGATGCTGGAAACTAAAAAAGCTTTTCCAACAAACTAGGAATGCCAATCCAAGATCCCGATAAAGTTTCATCCAGAAGATGAGAAAGCTTCTTTGATAGGCAGAGAAACCTTCTTCCAGAAGCTGGGAAAGCTGGGAAAGCTGCGAAAGCTTCTTCCAGAAGCTGCGAAAGCTTCTTCAAGAAGCTGCCAAAGCTTCTTCAAGAAGCTGCCAAAGCTTCTTCAAGAAGCTGCCAAAGCTTCTTCCAGAAGCTGCGAAAGCTTCTTCCAGAAGCTGCGAAAGCTGCTTCTAGAAGCTGCAAAAGCTTCTTCTAGAAGCTGCGAAAACTTCTTCTGGAAGCTGCGAAAGCTTCTTCCAAAAGCTGGGAAAGCTTCTTCCAGAAGCTGCGAAAGCTTCTTCCAGAAACTGCGAAAGCTTCTTCCAGAAACTGCGAAAGCTTATTCCAGAAACTGCGAAAGCGTCTTCCAGAAGCTGCATAAGCTTCTTACAGAAGGTGCGAAAGCTTCTTCCAGAAGCTGCGAAACTTCTTCCAGAGCTGCGAAAGCTTCTTCCAGAAGCTGCAGCTTCCAGAAAGCTGACTATTCTGAGAAGCTGCAGAAGCTGTTCTAGAGCTGAAAGCTATTCTGGAAGCTGCGGACTTCTTCTGAAGCTGCAAAAGCTTCTTCTAGAAGCTGCGACAACTATTCTAGAAGCTGCGACAACTATTCTAAAAGCTGCGAAACTATTTAGAGCTGAAGCTTCTTCTAGAGCTGCGAAAGCTTCTTCTAGGCTGAAAGCTGCGAAAGCTATTTAGGCTGACTTCTTCTGGAAGCTGCGAAAGCTTGTTCTGAAGCTGCATTCTAGCTGGGAAGCTGTTCGAGCAAACTTCTTCCGAAGCTCAGCTGCTTCTCCAGGAAAGCTTCATACTGCAGCTTCTTCCAGAGCTGCAGAAAGCTATTCCAGAAGTGCAGCTTCTTCAGAAGCTTCTTCCAGAGCTGAGCTTCTTCCAGAGCTGCAGAGCTATTTCAGAAGCTGCTTCCTTCCAGAGCTGCGAAAGCTATTTCCAGGCCTGCAGCTTCTTCCAGAAGCTCTTCTTCAGAAGCTGCAAGCTTCTTCCAGAAGCTTCTTCCAGAAGCTGCAGCTTCTTCCAGAAGCTGCTTCTTCCAGAAGCTCTGCAAGCTTCTTCCAGAGCTGTGGCTTCCTTCCAGAAGCTGCAAGCTTCTTCCAGAAGCTGTGGCTTCTTCCAGAACTGTGAAACTTCTTCAGAAGCTAGCTTCTTCCAGAGCTGTAAGCTCTTCCAGAGCTGTGAAAGCTCTTCCAGAGCTGGCTTCTGTCTTCTTCCAGAGCTGTGAAAGCTCTTCCAGAGCTGTGGCTTCTTCCAGAAGCTGTGCTCCTCCAGAGCTGTGAAAGCTGAGTGCTTCTTCCAGAGCTGTGAAAGCTCCAGAAGCTGTGCTTCTTCCAGAAGCTGTGCAGAGCTGTGAAAGCTCTTCCAGAGCTGTAAGCTTCCAAATGGCTTCTTCCAGAAGCTGTGCTTCTTCAGAGCTGTGCTTCTTCCAGAGCTTCTTCCATCAGAGCTGTGGCTCTTCAGAAGATAGCTTCTTCCAGAAGCTAATGGCTTCTTCCAGAAGCTGTAAGCCTTCCAGAAGCTGTAAGCTTCTTCCAGAAGCTGTGAAAGCTTCTTCCAGAAGCTGAAAGCTTCTTCCAGAGCTGTGAAAGCTTCTTCCAGAAGCTGCTTCCAGCTTCTCCAGGCTGCAAGCTTCCTCCTCCAGAAGCTGCTTCTTCCAGAGCTGTGAAAGCTTCTTCCAGAAGCTGCTTCTTCCAGAAGCTGTTTCTTCCAGAGCTGCAGCTTCTTCCAGAAGCTGTGAAAGCTTCTTCCAGAAGCTGAAAGCTTCTTCCAGAAGCTGCTGCCAGAGCTGTGACTCTTCCGGAAGCTGAAAGCTTCTTCAGAAGCTGTGAAAGCTTCTTCCAGAAGCTGTGAAACTTCTTCCAGAGCTGTGAAGCTGTTAAAGCTTCTTCCAGAGCTGTGAAAGCTTCTTCCAGAAGCTGTGAAAGCTTCTTTCAGAAGCTGCGAAATCTTCTTCTAGAAGCTGCGAAAGCTTTTTCATGAAGTTGCAGCTTCTTTCAGAATTTTAGAGAGCTTCTTCCAGGACCTGGGAGAACATCTTCCAGAATCTGGACAGGCTTTTTGTAAAACTTGTGAAAGCTTCTTTCAAAGGCTGCGAAAGCTTCTTCCAGAAGCTGCGAAAGCTTCCTCCAGAAGCTGCGATAGCTTCCTCCAGAAGCTGCGAAAGCTTCCTCCAGAAGCTGCGATAGCTTCCTCCAGAAGCTGCGAAAGCTTCCTCCAGAAGCTGCGAAAGCTTCCTCCAGAAGCTGCGAAAGCTTCCTCCAGAAGCTGCCAAAGCTGCTTTCAGAAGATGCAAAAGCTTCTTCCTAAATCTTAGAAAGCTTTTTCCAAAAGCTGCGAAAGCTTTTCCCAAAAGCTGCGAAAGCTTTTCCCAAAAGCTGCGAAAGCTTTTCCCAAAAGCTGCGAAAGCTTTTTCCAAAAGCTGCAAAAGCCTCTTCCGGGACCTGAGAAAGCTTCTTCCAGAAACTCCTTCCATACTCTGAGAAAGTTTTTTACATAACAAGCTTCCAGAAGCTTCGAAAGCTTCCTCCGGAAGCTGCGAAAGCTTCGTCCAGCAGATGTAAAATCTTCTTCTAGAAGCTGCGTAAGCTTTTTCCACTAGCTGAGAAAGTTTTTTCCATAAGCTGATGAACTTTTTCCAAACAGCTGAGAAAAATTCTTCTAGAAGCTAAACAAATTTTTTCCTGAAACTGAAAAACCCTCTTCCAAAAACTGAGACTTTTCCCTTAAAGCTGAGAAAGCCTTTCTCTGAAGCTGAGAAAGATTCCTCCTGAAGCTGACAAAGCTTCTCCGGAACCTGAGAAAACATTCTCCAGAAATTGAGAAAGCTTTGCCCAGAAGCTATGAAATCTTCTTCCAAATGTTGGGAAAGCTCCTTCTAGAAGCTGAAAAATTAGTTAAAAAAAAACTTTTTCCAGAAACTGCGAAAACTTTTTCTAAAAGTTAGCAAAGGTTCAACCAGATGCTGGAAACTAGAAAACTTCTCCAGCAAACTAGGAATGCCAATCCAAGAAGCCGATAAAGTTTCTTCCAGATGCTGTGAAAGCTGCGACCAGAAGATGAGAAAGCTTCTTTGATAGGCAGAGAAACCTTCTTCCAGAAGCTGGGAAAGTTTTGTTGGTATTTGCTGATATAGTTTCTTCCAGAAGCAGGAAACTGTGTCTTTGAAAAGCTGAGAAAGTTGCTTCCAGAAGCTTAGAAGGTTTCATTCAAAAACGGAGAAAGCATCTTCCAAAAACCGAAGTATCTAAAATTGGACAAGATAATCAATCTCATGATTTCATTTCAAATGAATTTATCTTTCGAATCATGTAATATTATGTGAATATCGTTTATATACCTATATTACATAGCTTTGAGGGACCTCTATTCAACTGTAAGGCAGTCAAAGCAGCGAGCATTTCCAGTGGCAGCTGAATAATTGAGTCTATGAAGAAGAATGGCGACATTCCATTCTATGTACCTAATTCAAATCATATGACCTATGTGTGTCATAAATGTGTGTGAAGTTGTTCCATAAAAATGAATGTTTTATGTTTTATGTTCAGCAAAATCGTTGACAGGCAATGTCATCATCCCGTTCAATTTCCGTGATGCTTTTTGCAACGAATTAGAGCGGAAAGATATCTGCGAACAAAGCAAAGTGTGACACAGTGTTATCTACGATTGTTCCTCTATTTCGTGCAAAAAACAAAAAAAAGTAAATCATGCATAATTTTTGAAACGGTCCTAAATCAAAGAGAGATTTAATCTTTGTTTATTAACTCTTTCGTTAACAGCTACGTTGTTTTTGCAGTTTTTGTTGCATTTTCACCCCATGTTCAACAATCGAATTTTCAGAATGATTTAATATCTATCGGAATCACTTTTAAGTCATTCGACCGTTTCAAAGTTCCAGTTCAAAATGTGCAACGCTAACCGTGCGGAGCCGAAAGTTTTGTTTTGCTCAAAGCTCCGATACAACAAGCAAGAAACTGGAGAGAAAGCACGTGCCTACGCCTTCAGTAACTGTGTGCCAGATGCAGTTTAACTTGATTCTTCCTAGAAGAGCAGAAAAGCGGCGCTCATTCACCGAGATGGAAATTGCTCCCTGCGGGTGAACGGGTGAAGTTATGGCAAAGATCAGTTTAATTGCACGTGCGACCTTCCTTCGGCAAAGCCGACTTCTCCATAATCATGCTCCAGACAAGGAGTGTGCCAAAGAGAAGAAGCTAGACAGACGATGGAGCAGCAATTGGGTGAATTCTCATTTTAGACGAGATTTTCCTCCCCTTATTCTGTGCCTGCGAGGAAAGTTCACCAACGTCGAGCTCAAATTTATGAAAACATCAACTAATTAGTTTAGAGCAGCAGCAACAGCAATGAAATGGGGCTTCATTAAAGCAAACAGCTCCATTATATACTGCTTCTTTTTTAGGCAACCCACCAGAAAGGCGAACGAGTGCACAGTGCAATTGGCAAAGAATGCATTCTGAATTTCTCGGAATTGTGAATCGGAACACTAAAGTAGTTTTTAGTGAGTTTCGTTTTAATTAATTCCCCGGAACCATGTCGACCCGTTATTGGGTGTTAACAGAACCATTTTCGAGAGAAAAGAAAGACACGTTTTCTGTTTATTTTTGCTTTTTTCCAGCACATTATTCCCAAGCCAGCAGCGCCGAGCACGCTTCCTGTTCTGACCCATTCAGCAACTTTGCTTCGAGTAAACTTCCTGCAGCCGGAATCCCATTACTTTCCCCGGTCCTACAGAAAACACTTAAAGTGCAAGTGAGCTTTACGGCCTTTTCAAGATTCACCCGCCATTATAGTTGCCCTTTTCCCACATTTATAATCCGCTATACGTGCTCCTGAGGAGGAGGAATTCAGGCTATGTATGAAGGCGCACAAAGATTTCCCGGAAGATTAAAACAATACACTTTCCAGTTGCCCCCGCTCACACTCTCCTTCGCGGAAATGAAAGTCTCCCACTTGTGCCAACAATAACCCCTCAGGAAAGGTATGGGGCGAGAGTATACCTCGCGAATTGTGTCATTCCCGTCACAAATTAAAATACACTTTCGCATTTGCTTGCGACCACGTGGCCCAAATGAAGGTATGCGTTATGTCGACTGATTTTGGTATTCAGACGACTCGGATCGAAATTAGCTTAGTATTCATTCAGATTTTTAAGCCAAGTTACTATTTTTGCATTCATATATCAAAAGGCTAGCCCTATGATACTTTTATGCCCAGGGAAGTCGAGAAAATTTCCAACCCGAAAACTACCTAGACCGGACCGGAGATCGAACCCAGCCACCTTCAGTATGGTGTTTCTTTGTAGCCGCGCATCTAACCGCTCGGATGAGAAAGGAAACATCTTATATAACTTTATTTCGGAAGATATGCCAGGACGACATTAGGTGGAATTTCATGGCATGTCAAATCAGAGCTGAGAACGAAATATTGGGATAAAAATCTACTGAATGAAGTAGTTTGTTTCGCCACTAAATTTAAACGTCAGATAAATTTTAAATAGCTTACGGTGCGACTGCTGAAATAAACTTGATTTTTCCTCACGTTGGTCAACCAGGTTTTAAGTTCTTGATAAATTTTCTTTAAGAATACTTGAAGTCTGTTGAAATTGGAAAAATAATTTCGGTAAAAATTCGAGAGAATTCTCCTAGAAGATATAAAAT
The DNA here is from genome assembly GCF_024139115.2 of Armigeres subalbatus. Classification (NCBI taxonomy): domain Eukaryota; kingdom Metazoa; phylum Arthropoda; class Insecta; order Diptera; family Culicidae; genus Armigeres; species Armigeres subalbatus. Next base: position 333,086,946 of record NC_085141.1, read on the forward strand.
ATTTTGTTATGGAACTTCCAAAGACTTGTGCTATAAAACAATTGTAGTGGGAAATTCTGAACAAATTCACATACCCATTCAGAAGAAATTTCCTAACTTCTCCTTAGAAATTTCGATAAAAAATCTAGTTTTACTTTCTGAACAGAATAAAACTTCATCAATAAATCCAACATTATTTCAATCCAATTCCAACTGTTACATCATTCCGTCCTACTTCAAAGAAATTATGTAAATCCATTTCGCATCGTTTGACTCACCATATTAGGGTAGGCGTGGATAATTTAAACAAACAGCAAACAAACAGCAAGATGTCCAATCCAATTCGAAGAAGCAATACGATGGGTAGTGTTTTTAGCTCGCGCTTTTCGCTAAAGTTATTGTTAGCTAAAGTTTTGTTCGATCGTCCGTTGCCTTTGTTTCCGTCATGGAGTTCCCCGAGGTACACAAGTATGAGTACTACACTCATGAGCACCCCGGCACGAAGCCGCTCAAGGCTTTGCTGCGAGGACATGAAGGAAGAAGAGTTCTAGCAGAACTCGAAAGTTGCGGCCTGAAGCCAGTGTCTGTACACAAGAGCTTGTCACTACAAGGCAAGAAGATATCGCGACCAGCTTTGTCTAATTCATCTGGAGCACGGCTCCACCACCTGGAATGATCTGAAGCTGGTCGGCTTTATAAATTACACCATCATTGACTGGTGCACCAACTGTGGCGACAAACATCGAGCATCCACAAAGGGCTGCCCAAAGCAAGCGGAGTTCCTGGAAATCCGGAAGAAGGCTTCCACCCGGACTCTGACGAAGAAGAACCGTGTCAATAATGTGAACTACCCCGCCGAGCGATTCCAATCCTTCCACCGTTGCAACCGTACAAGCGACTGGCAGCAGCAACTGCGTCGGTTCAAGCTACAGCACTGCCGGCTTCATCCTCCAGCAAATGACCCCCACTCTCTTTTGCTAAATTCCGTCGGCAGCCGGAGGACGAAAATGTCCCACATAGAGCCGTAGCGTGGACTGCCAGCACCCTTTGCGAAACCATGATTTGGCACCCCTCTCTTACAAAAGAAAATAAAAATGGGAAAATTTAATAATGACAGACAATTTAAAATTTACTAATAGTAAAATAGTAAGTAGCAGTAAGATTAGAAGATTTAGTGGTTTAAAAGTGCTTTAAATATCTTTCAAGACTGCGAAGAGTACAAGAACCATGTTCTCGAAGTTCATCTGGAATGTGTTCCTGAGATATTTCCAATTTGAAGATCTTCTTCTTCTTCTTCTTATTGGCATTACATCCTCACACTGGGACAGAGCCGCCTCACATCTTAGTGTTCATTAAGCACTTCCACAGTTATTAACTGCGATGTTTCTAAGCCGAGTTACCATTTTTTTGCATTCGTATATCATGAGGCTAGCACGATAATACTTTTATGCCCAGGGAAGTCGAGACAATTTCCAATCCGAAAATTGCCTAGACCGGCACCGGGAATCGAACCCAGCCACCCTCAGCATGGTCTTGCTTTGTAGTCGCGCGTCTTACCGCACGGCTAAGGAGGGCCCAATTTGAAGATACTTTTTTCATTACCGCCAACAGGGGTGACAATGGGTCTGGGGTGAGAATGAGTCATCGCTCCCATCAGCAGCCTGGAGGTCGTAGAGCCAAATCGTCCAAAAAGGTCTCTTATATCTTTTTCGGTCTTTTCGCCCTCGGATACATTCAATAGATTCACCAAGCATTCTAAGTCGTTGAAACAGTGACCCATTATCACCTCCGACGACGGTATTTCACATATTATGTAAGGGACCTTCCAGAGGCGTGCTGGAAGTTTATAGCCGGGAATTGTCATTGAACCTATTTGGATCAAGTAAAATTCAACTTGGGAGTGGGTCTTTCGACCGTTTGGACCACTGGACCCAGTTGGGACGAATTAAATCAAACTCTAACGTTATCGATGTTCAAAATTGCTAGCGACGAATCAAGAAAAAACCCAGAATAATCCACCTAGCAGTGATGTTGTCTTTCTTGTGTATTATAAAACAATAAAACGCATAGTTCGTTCAATAATGATGTTACAGGGTTAAGGGGGGGGGGTCTAGGATTTTGTGACAGTACATGTACTAGGTATACAAAAAAGCGTGACAGAGGGAGGAGGGGGGGTCTAGAAATCTCAAAAAGTAGTGGACGTCAGAGTAACAAGAAAAACACATAAGAGATGTCAAAATTGCACTTTAGGGAGATATATTCAGCTATTTCTATCAATTCACATTTATTTACGTTTATTTGAATGCACTGCAATAGTTTTTGAAATTATTCTTTTTGAGTTTTGGATTTTTTTTCCAAAGGAGAAGAACCTTGGAAAAAATGGGGAAAAACAATGGTCGATTGGGCCAATTTTCAATAGCCAAAACGAGCAATGGGTAATGTTTTCAACATAACCGCGAGTAGACGTAGGACTTGTATAAATGTAACGTATTTACATTTAACTTCTATCTTTTGGATCTATGGAGTTTGATTATAGGTATTGACATTGGAAACGACAACTTCCATGCTAAGTAGAATTATTAGCAATTTGTTTATTCAAAACTTCTGGAAATAAAACTAATAATTAAACACATAATTAGAATTGCTTTGTTTCTAACTATTAAGCCCTTATTTACTCAAGCAAATGTAGGACATTTATAGATTTCTTATTGATGATACATAGTATTTGAAGTTTAAAAATTCTATAAATTTTCAGACTTGGGCGTAATGTGCTATTTTAGGGGAACTGTCCCAACAAAGAAATACAGCACTTTCTTTGCTTCTTTTTGCTGACATGCGTGCTTACTGCTGAAAAAATCACAATAATAAGAAACTGGTCAAGGAGCAGTAACCCTACTAAAATAGAGGAGGTACTGCTGATACGTCAACCAAAAATTATTTAATGTTTTGATTCCAAACTCCGAGTCTATGTCAAGTTTAATAATATAATTTCTCAGAAAATGAAAAACAAAGAATAAGATAATGTTTATTTTAATATATAATTTTTTGTGGACTTTTTAAAACATTTACATGTAATACAGCAACATTTTTTCTAATCAAAAATGAATATTAACACATTTGCATCCTTAATTGCTAATGCCTTCTGCGAATAAATGAAAGTAATTATTTTAATCAAATTTTTATTTTCATCAGTGTAGTTGATTTGTTTTGCTGGGGAATTAGAACCATGTTTTAATGTACGTGTCGTTTAGTACCAAGCACAACTTAACATATGGTCAATCATATGACATGACTCGTACCCATATCGTAATCATGTGGATTATAAAACCAATCACCTGGATGAGCAGACCAAATTTCTTTAACTTTATTTTTCTTCATCCATAACCGCTGCCCTCGCTGCCTAAGCCATCTTCGGCCTCTAACCGAGAAATCCATGCGATGCAATGGGCGATTGCAGCCATCGCAACCGACACCACTGCATCCGACCATCATCAAGCACAGAATGACACTAAAATACGCCCACTTCTTTCATGCATATTCGCAGACCCACCGGCAGTTCTACCGCTGGTGACTGCATACTGTCGCTGTGTAGGTAAACAGCGAACGAACGAACCAAACGAAAAACGAGCAATGGGTAATGTTTTCAACATAACCGCGAGTAGACGTAGGACTTGTATAAACGTAACGTATTTACATTTAACTTCTAACTTTTGGATCTATGGAGTTTGATTATAGTATTGATATTGGAAACGACAACTTCCATGCTGTGTAGAATTATTAGAAATTTGTTTAGCAGTAACCCTACTAAAATAGAAGAGGTACTGCTAATACATCAACAAAAAATTATTTAATGTTTTGATTTCAAACTCGGAGTCTACGTCAAGTTTAATAATACAATTTCTCAGAAAATGAAAAACAAAGAATAAGATAAAGTTTATTTATATATTCTTCTGGAAATTATTTTTTGCGGAGTTTTTTAAAACATTTACATGTAGTACAGCAAAATTTTCTAATCTAAAATGGATATTAACACTATTACTGATTGTGCATCTTTAATTGCTAATGCCTTCTGCAAATAAATGAAAGTCATTATTTCAATCGAATTTTTATTTTCATCAGTGTTGCTGATATTTTTTTTGCTGGGGAATTAGAACTGTTATCGTATAATCATGTTTTAATGTACGTGTCGTTTAGTACCAAGCACAACTTAACATATGGTTAGTCATATGCCATGCCTCGTACCCATCCCGGGATCATGTGGATTATGAAACCAAACACCTGTATGAGCAGACCAAATCTCTCTAATTTTATTCTTCTTCATCCACCACCGTTGCACTCGCTGCCTTAGCCATCATCGGCCTCTAGCCATGAACTCCGAGCGATGCGATGGGCGATTGTATACATCGCAACCGACACCACTGCCTCCGACCATCATCAAGCACAGAATGACAAAAAAATGCGGCCTCTTTTTTCATGCATATTCGCAGACCCACCGGCAGTTCTATCACTGGCGACTGCATGCTGTCGCTGTGTATGTAAACACCGCGAACGAACGAACGAAACGAAATATTTGCGAGCAAAAAGCACGTCAGTACGCGCTGCTGTCACAAATTGTAATGACTCGCACACGGCAGGCGCTGCTTCTTTTATACACAAAGAAAATCTTCCGGTAGACCCGAAGGCCCGAGACATACCGCATTCTGATGTCCGTGTTAGGAATGCACCGGATTGGTTACATATGAAATTTTTACTGGCTTTGACAAGAATTGAAATTTTCAATAGCTTATCGTTAATAATCTTAAATTTCAATGAAATAGGCAAAATGGTGGAGAGTGTCCGAGTCGATTGATATATAAATCTCAAAAATCCATCGAAAGATAAAGGCGCTAGTAACGTTCAAAATCTTCCCTTCCAGCGTAACGCTCTCGATTTCCAAAAATCTAAATGACACCCAGTATAGTAAAGAAAGACGTAAGTCCTACGTCAAAATGCGCGAGCAGCACGTCAGTACGCGCTGCTGTCACAAATTGTAATGACTCGCGCACGGTAGGCACTGCTTCTTTTATACAGAAAGAAAATCTTGTGGTAGACCTGAAGGCACGTGACATACCGCATTCTGATGTCCGTGTTAGGGATGCACGGGATTGTTTACATTTTTGCTGGCTTTGACAAGAATTGAAATTTTCAATAACTTAACGTTAATAATCTTAAGTTTCAGTGAAATAGGCAAAATGCTGGAGAGTGTCCAAGTCGATTGATATATAAATTTTCAAAATTCATCGATAGATAAAGGCGCTAGTAACGTTCAAAATCTTCCCTTCCAGCGTAACGCTCTCGATTTCCAAAAATCTAAATGACACCCAGTATAGTAAAGAAAGACGTAAGTCCAACGTCAAAACTGGTTTCTTAGCTGCTGTCGGCAAATAATGATCTCGATTTATTAAAATTATTGAAAAAATGTGAGGCTTACGATGAGGAAGTTACGAAATCAGTGCACAAAGGCTTACAATATTTGGATAACACCCTCATCGGACTGTGCCTTTCTGATAAGAACTTAGATCCAGCAGACAAACAAAAAGTAATCCAACCCATTCGTGCACCAGGTAAATATTTTTAACTTAAATATATTTAGACTATAAGTTTCTAATTATCTTTAAAGGGGCCCTCCTTAGCCGTGCGGTAAGATGCTCGGCTACAAATCAAGACCATGCTGAGGGTGGCTGGGTTCGATTCCCGGTGCCGGTCTAGGCGGTTGTATACTATTTCGCCGAAAACCATTTCGCGGAATTTTTTTTCGCAGTGCGACATTTCGCGGAATGTATCAATTCACCGAAACACATTTCGCGGAATACACCTTTTTCCGAAAGACATTTCGCGGAATGTACCTTTTCACCGAAAGTCATTTCGCGGAATGCCATTTGGCGGAATTCAGTTAGAGTAATTATCATTCACATAATTACCGATTTCTGCTTAAGGTGATTATACAATGAAGCCCGTGATGAATTTCAAATTCACCACACTTTTATCTACATACATTTCCAAAAGCCCAAATCTGGCGTAATAGTTTTCGTACAGTGCCGAAACTCAAATTGGGTCCTAAAGCCCTACCTCATTTATGGTTGCAAACGATAGTGCATCGTTCAAGAATACTTGAACCGATGTTATAAAAATTCTGGTAAATTTCTAAATCAGTAAAAATAATATTTTTGTTTTTAAGACATTTTAAGGCAAATTTTGAAATGTGCAACATTTCAGAACGAATCAACCATCAGCCCAAAACGTCAGGCCCATACATTAACTGTCAAAGGTTGAGCCAAGTGCCCTGTGGTATTTTACTAGTGCGTTTGAATCATATTATTCCGTACGTTAAACGAGACCGAGAATGTCGAGGAAGCATTTTTCATCTATTTTTAAATTTTAAATTATAAATATATCAATATTCCTTTTGATTTCTGAGTCAAAAGAAAAACTGACGCGTTCAGGATGATGAGCTTCATCGTTCCATGAAAGAAAATCGAATATCGATTCTTTATTTCAGGTCCCAATTATGATTGTTCAGCATAACTAAGCAAACGATCTACCATTATTTCAGCCCCATACGAGCTATGGTTCTTTCATCTCGTGCTCTTGAAAACCATATTGGAAAGCACGTGGTTTACAAAATGGCCGATTTCTGGCTTTATTGTATAATCACCTTAATTACATGAAATCCGGACTATTTTTTGGATTTAATGCAAACCCGAACCCGACCCGTTCCCGAGAATTTTTGCATTCGTAAACCCGTACTCGACCCGAACCCGACATAATTTAATTATTTTAGCCCGCACACAATTTTTCCCCGAAAAATTCAAACTAGATATTTTCTGGTTCTCTTTAAATTGAAAAAAAAAATGTAAGCCCAAACAACAAACTAGCCTCACAATTAACAAAACTGAATAAAATAATTTGCAGTATTTTATTTCTCAAACCCGTACCCGACCCGAACCCAATATTGTACTAATTTTTCAAACCTGAACCCATCGGGTACGGGTTCGACTCGGGTGCGGGTTTCAAAACCTGAAACCCCACCGTATCTACCGCCCGTTACAAGGTGAAAGGAGTTGCTAATGTTTTCTTTCAAAGAACACGTCTTCCCGGTATAAGGCGAAGGGAAGGGTAACGCCTTCTTTAAATGGATGCTTCTGCAAGGCTGCAAGGATGCAAGGAGTTGGTAATGCCATCTTTAAAAGAATGCGTCTGCCCGGTATAAGGCGAAAGGAGTTGATAATGCCTTTTTTAAATGGATGCATCTGCTCGGTATAAGGCGAAAGGAGTTGATAATACCTTCTTCAAAGGAACGCGTCTGCCCGGTATAAGGCGAAGGGAGGTGAAACGTCCTGCCTTATACCGGGATGTATCTGCCCGGTATAAGGGGCAATTGAAATTTTTAAAACTACTTCTAAATATTCTGGGAGGCGTTCCTTAGCCGTGCGGGAAGATGCGTGACTGCAAGCAAACCTATGCTAAAGGATAGTCTCGTTTAACTCATGTTAAACGAATGCAAAACAAAATGGTAACTTGGGTTAGAGACCTCGCAGGTAATAATGAGGGAATGCTGAATGAACAAAGGCTATTATTATTAATATTCCGCGAAATGGTGCATTCCGCGAAATGGTACATTCCGCCAAAAGTCATTCGGCAAAAAGGTACAATCCGCCAAATGTCGTGCCGCGAAAAGTTACAAACCGCCAAATGTTATTCCGCGAAATGTTCAACCGCGAAAATGAATTCCGCGAAATAGTTTTCGGTGAAATGTTATTCAATCGGTCTAGTCACTTTTCGGATTGGAAATTATCTCGACTTCCCTGTGCATGAAAGTATCATCGTGTTAGCCTCATGATATACGAATGCAAAAATTGTAACCTGGCTTAGAAACCTCGCAGTTAATAACTGTGGAAGTGCTTAATGAACTAAACTGCGCGGCGGCTCTGTCCCAGTATGGGGATGTAATGCCTATTAGAAGAAGAAGAAGAAGAAGAAGAAGATCATTTACAGAGGCACAGGAAATTGATTCTGATTTTTTTTGCGTCGATCTTTTTCAATGTAAATCAAAACCGCGTAAAAATAAACCGCTTTAAAAAACGACGTGAAAAATCGTGTTATTTCAAAAACCCGATAAAAAAAATTCCGTTAAAAAAAAGTTCCGCAATGACATGAGTCGTGTCGTGTAATAATGTAGAATATCAGGTTTCTTGATCTTTACACGTTGTGTTTTGTATTCACTCGGTACCACGTAATAATAATCGCTTATAACGTAATAACATTGACTTTTAAACATCTCCGTAAATCTGATCTCAAAAGTTTTCAAAGTAACAAAAAATTCAAAATTTTGATAGCAAGATTTTGAGCACCCCTAAATCATGTCCAATGGAGCTCAAATTTTACATAGGGGCATATTTTAGGGCTTATGAAATGTTTGCGTAACGGCCGGTTTTCAAATTCAATGAAAAATTGTTTCCGCCATATGAAATTTTTTCGAAGTCCCAAAACAGTCGATTTTTTTCAAAAAAATAATTCTCAAAGGCTCATGCATTTTGAGCCCTTTGACAAGAAAAAACAACAAAATTATTTCCCCCTTGTGAGAAAAAAACCCAGATTAATCCACCTAGCGGTGACGATGCCTTTCTCAATTCCCTTGGTTTTGCCTTGGTGTGATACACATCACGAAGAATTGCGTGTAACATCATGGTTCTCCAAGACTTCTACAAAAAGTTTGATTTTGGAGTGAAATGATAGCCTTTCGGTACAACTTTGTTGTACGAGAAGGGCAAAAAGCTTTGATTAATTTTGATAAACCCATGTCCGATTTAGCTGGCAGATTTGTATCAATACGACAAAGACCCAGATAATTATCTTTCCTCCATTCCCGATCCCCTGCCTAGGCTTGTTCCGGCTGATATTTTCGATACTCCTCAACGGCACAGCGGTGACTGATGGTGTCGGCTGATTATCTTGGTCTATCAGCTGATCTTCAGACAGCAGGTCGACAAAACTGTAAACAAATGCAACATTTTGCTAAAGTTGCTCCACCCTTTAATCAACCGCAAGTCGACCCTGTCTCGAAGAAACAAACTTGCTGTCTATAAACAAATTGAGTAATTCTCGCTGAGACCGGGCCACTAATTGCACAAGGTTCTTAAAAATGCCTAAATTTATGTTCATTCGAAAGCTTTCGGCGAATATAGCAAGGATCCGCGTTTGATTCTTCAGAAATATGGACCCCTCGTTAGTTATACGCGAAATCACTTTTGTAGACCCCTCGATTTTTGTCAATTCTTGACTAGCCAAAGCTGTCATAACTCCAACATTTCTCAACTCAACCGATCTTAGAGATCAGCATATCGTTGGAAAGAAGAACAGTGTGTCTTCAATTTCCAATGATGAAAAGGAGGCAGCCATTTTAAATTTGGATTTCTTCTTGAAAACTGTTTTTCCGCTCGGTTTGCAATCACCAATTTTGAATATTAAAACATGAAAAGCTTAGCTTATATTGTGCATTGTGTCCAAAAATCTCAGGTGTATGTTTTTCTATCAAAAGTTATGTACGATTTACCAAATTATTTTTAAGGCCCATCTGACTAACGAATATTATGTTTATGGTTGACATGATACTACGACATCATTTTCTTGATTTCATACACAATTCTTCGCCAAATATGTTCTGAAAACGAAGAGCATATCTACAACAGTATTTTATTTGGAAGACCCAAAAGCTTTGAGCATAACGGAGCCGTATTCAAGTTATTGCATTAAATGATTCAAGAAACTTGGCATTGGTGAACTATTTTTATTATTGCAAATAAACACTATAGTTATGGGAAAGAAACATCTTTTTGCTACTTGATATGATGTTTATACAAATACAAGTAATCAAGACCTCTTTTCACTATTCTCGCTTTTTCATTGATGGCATGTTGGGAGAAATAAGATCAGAATAATCGAAATAACTTGCTTGTTAAGAAAATTATCTTGAGCTTTTTAGTGGAATGTCTCGTACGAGACACTGAGGACGACCTTGCTGTTGAAATACTGTCGAAATACGTATCTGTCAAGGTACAATTAAGTGGTGGAATTAAAATGGAATTGTACAAACTCGTCTTATGACAAGTGAGTGCATTTTCAATTATAAATACCAAAACTCTTAAATTATTTATTACAACTAGCTTTATGTACCCGGCCTTGCTCGGAATTGCTAGTTTGGTTCGCCGTTTTTTTTCACAATCGGAAAATGATAAAACCAATTGGTCAACATGGTAATTGTGTTTACTTATTGATACTTCATCATTCGATTAAAAGAAGGCTTTTAGAAACACTGACTGAAAAAAGGGATCGTGGGTTTGAATAGCCATATTCCGACCAAACGTCTATTTCTAAAGAAGGAAAAACCTCAACCGATGCATTATTCCGGGCAAACGCATATTTTTAAAGAAGGGATCACACCCACCATTGTTTTATTCCGGGCAAATGCCTATATTTGAAGAAGCAGTCACATCCACCATTCAGAAGGAAACACATTATTCATTGCTTTTCACTGGGCAAACCATGATTCCGATGAAGGGTAACAATCACCATTGTTTTATGCCCAAACGCATGCTTCCTATGAAAGATTTTACTGATGCTGTTCATAATTATCCCAAATGCCTTCATGTCGAATGACCTTAGGCCAAATAGTGTTATGTTAATGGCACCCTATAACCATGGAGCACCTAAAGGACCTCGAATTGGCTGATGACTTTGCACTCCTCGCTCAACGGCGCTCTGATATGCAGAGTAATCTCAACAACCTTGCCGAGCGCTCCTCTTCGGCAGGCTTAGTCATCAACGTCAACAAAACAAAATCGTTGGATGTAAACACGGTGACTCCTTCCAGTTTCACAGTAGCCGGGCAACCAGTGGAGAATGTTGAAAGCTTCCAATATCTTGGTAGCCAAATGGCGTCAGACGGCGGTACCAAGATCGACATAGGCGCACGGATCAAGAAAGCAAGGGCTGCCTTTGCGAGTTTAAGAAATATCTGGAAAAACAGGCAGATAAGTGAACGCACCAAAATACGAATTTTCAACTCTAACGTGAAATCTGTGCTGTTATACGCTAGCGAAACATGTTGTGTATCAGTGGAGAACACTCAACGGCTGCAGGTGTTCATTAACAGATGCCTGCGGTATATAATTCGGGCCTGGTGGCCTCACAACTGGATCTCAAACAACGAGCTCCATCGTCGTTGTCACCAGAGGCCGATAGCAACAGAAATTCGAGATCGGAAGTGGGGCTGGGTCGGCCACACTCTACGTAGGGGCGGAAACTAAATCTGTAAACAAGCATTAGACCGGCACCCAGCGGGACATCGCAGCAGAGGCAGACCCAGAGGCTCATGGCGGCGAAGCCTCAGTAAAGAAATAAAAGAAGTCGACCGAAATGTAACCTGGCAACAGGTTAAAGTGATAGCCGGGCAACGCTCTTTCAAGTCGTCCCTTTGCAGTTTCGCACCATCGGAGATGTACAGGATCCATAAGTAAAAGTAAGTAAAAATATAGCCTTTACGTATACTTAGTAAATACGTTAGAAACAACAAATCGCACTTGAATCCCTTATCATTTACCTTTAGTCAACGTGACGTGGGTGTCCCCGTGCTCACTGCCAGAGGCGTCGCTCACCTGATTCAGCGCTGCTGCTCCACTGTTTGTTGATTTTTGTAACGACAGTGTGAAAGTGGAAAATTCCTTGTGCAAATAAACGCGCGATGAGTCGTGGGTTAGAGTGCTACACTATGGGAAGAAACTTTGTCTTCGTCGGTCAAATTCAGTATGTGCTCAATAGCAGAAGTCTTAATTCGACATTCTTTCTCTTGTTCGTTATTATTTTTTTTTTTCCTGAAAGCACTAAAATTTTGGTCACGGTTTTGACTCAGCAAACTAATGGCCTGAACCAATGTGCATTATATGTAAGCGAGAGCTTTTGGGATAAGTGAAGTTGTTTGGAAGCATCTCTGTGTTATGGAGACGATGGTGATTGCAGCAGGTGAAGACGAGACGAGTAATGAAAAGCACCTCAAGCACGATCTATGAATGGTAGTAAATTCTTGTTTGCGTGGAATCAAGATTTCTGTGCGACCTTCTTTCGTATCCGTGCGAGAGATACTGGTAATTAACTTTCAAAGAGCTTTTGCTTAGAGTTTCTGAGTTGTGCTGATTTATAATATTTGATCCTATATTAGGCATATTCCCTATTATTTGAACTTAAAAAGAACGCATGAAATGTTTTGTCCCATACCACCCACTTGTTTTCTTTGTTGGTGGTAAGGACATTAAGGAACTCAATCCAACTTGGACAAGGTATTTCATAATATAAAAAGTAGGAAGCATTGTTTTTATGTCTGCGCCTGCTTTTCATCTCGCAAGATTTAGAGATCATCTTATGCATAGTAGGGGAAATCGCCAAATATTGAATGGCTATTTTTTTTGCCTATTGTTGAACGCCCATAAGAAATGAACGTGCGTTCAACAACAGGCGAAAAAACTAGCCATTCAACATTTGGCGATTTCCCCTAATTGATATATTAAAATACAGCTTGAACACACCCAGTGGGCGCAAATTTTCTTTCAATTTTGTTTCAGAGCCTCCCAAAGTCTCGTCGAAAGCGTGTTGTTTGCCGTATACAATATTGCCGAATTTTTCTACAATATTTGACCAATTCTGTATCTTTTTTCTAGGATCTAACATTGTTGTATTGGCAGTTGATCGACGTGCATTGCATTGCGATATCGCATTACTGGAAATCTGAAGAAACAAAAATCAAATAATTCGGTTGAAATGCAGTGGAATAATAAACGAGGCAGGAATAAGGGTTCTGCCCAAAAACAATCAACGTTCGCATTAACAGCCATAATGATAAGAAGAATAACTCACAGCTGCACCCAAATATCCATATCCATTCAAAATAACTGTGACCGAAACAACGAAACCTTTATCGATTGCCCCGAATGTTAACAATAGAGCGAAATTACAGTAATTGAGTCGGAAATGATAAAATGTGGAAAAACTGTACGAATTTATGTGAGTAGGGTATTGATCTGACTTCCGTCCCATTGTATGTCAGTCATTTTAGAAACAGTCCCGTTTACCTTCATTGTGCTCCATGAATCCAATATGATTAGATGACAAACCACAATTTTCGAGCTTGACGAATCAAACCCTAACCCTGCCCTTTACCTTCCGAATCCAATTTTCAATTATTGCCCTTGCCCGCCGCGTGCGGGTGCAGCCTATAGGAAGAAAGCGCTCATCAACATGGGGGTTTTATGACAATCGACAAATATATTGGAAATGAGCTCCCGCACCGCACACACACCCAATTCACTGGCAACAATCATAAAATACGGCTTTACGAGGGCTGAGTGCCGTTCAAGCTCAGGTGCGTAAAATTTATTAATTTCAATGAATGTCCAACGAAATTGGCGAAAAGGTGCACCTCGATTGTTATGCCATGTGCGTTAAGCCAGCTTTGTGCTGTACTTACGGCCGAACAACTGTTGAAAATTTCCATTGATAAATAGCACCCGTGCCCTAGTCCTCCGGCAACTATATGACACTACCGTACCGAACGGAGGGAAAACGGCAGCAATTCCGGAAATCATTTCTGATATTTGAACACCGCAAGGCTCGTAGTATGGACAGGGTGAGCCAGAATTATCATGTCCACAGATCCGTTCATGACACGAATTAAGTTGAAGCCACTGTCATAAAGCCAAATGATGTTAAAACTCAGTTTGTCAACCTATATCCAAGCGATATTGGTCATGTGCTTGTATCAGCGGTCAAAGTCGTTTCAAAGCTTCGGATGTTGTCAGTGAGTTATTGGTGCAAAGCATGGACAGGATTTTTTTTAATTTTTTTTTTTTAAAGTTCACCCTGATTAATCCACCTACGAGAAAGGAAAAACTGTCCCTACATGTATTACTGAATCACGTTTGCTTGTAATAATATGATCTTATACAATTGGCGAAGATCACAGCGACGAAATTTGTTTATATCGCACCAAATATATCACGTACAAAACGTCTATTTGACCATGCTAGAGGAGGACTTACAAGCACTCGGGATGCTCAAGAGACGAATTCTTAGGACCCTCATTGACATTGTGCAATAGAACGGCGTGTTCCGACGAAGAATGAATCACGTACTCGCCCAACTCTACGACGAAGCTGTAGTCAGAAGGATCCAGCAGGAAGAATGCAACGGACAGTGCATGTTGTAGGATTGCCGGACAGCAACTTTTAATCGCCACGCAATCGTAACGAATAGTTTTGAAAATAAATAAAATACTTTAGTTTACAATAAATTGATCAAACGGTAGATCAAGCAGATCATGAAGATCCAATTTGCGAAAATAATAACTCCAAAACGTATTGGATGTCATTGCACATCAAACTACTATCTGTTCATTTGACGAGCAGTAGCAACAATGTAAACAGACGTACCGGCCCGAGGCCTCTTTTCAAGAGCCCCGGAAGCCTCCTTTCAAGAGGCCCGGAAGCCTCCTTTCAAGAGGCCCGCCTTTTGACCTTCGACCTTTTTTCTTTTCGACATTTTGTTCTTTCGACATTTTATCCTTTCGACCTTTTGTTTTCGACCTTTTATTCTTTCGACCTTTTATCCTTTCGACCTTTTATCGTTTCGGCCTTTCGTCCTTTCGACATTGTTTCACTTCGACCTTTTGTCCTTTCGTCCTTTTCTCCTTTCGACATTATGTCCTTTCGACCTTTTGTACTTTCGACCTTTTGCACTTTCGACCTTTTGTCCTTTCGACCTTTTGTCCTCTTGACATTTTGTTCTTTCGGCCTTTTGTCTTTCCGACCTTTTGTCCTTTCGACCTTTCTCCTTTGGACCTTTCGACCTTTTGACCTTCGACCTTTTGACACAGATTCGTACTTTCGACATTTTATCCTTTCGACCTTTTGTTTTCGACATTTTATTTTTTCGACCTTTCGTCCTTCGACCTTTTGACCTTCGACTTTTTGACACAGATTCCTGGAAGCCTTCTTTCAAGAGGCCCAGAAGCCTCCTTTTAAGAGGCCCGGAAGTCTATTTTCAAAAGGCTCGGAAGCCCCTTTTCAAGAGGCTCGGAAGCCTCCTTTCAAGAGGCTCGAAGCCTCCTTTCAAGAGGCCTCAAGCCTCCTTTCAAGAGGCTCGAAGCCTCCTTTCAAGAGGCTCGAAGCCTCCTTTCAAGAGGCTCGGAAGCCTCCTTTCAAGAGGCTCGGAAGCCTCCTTTCAAGAGGCTCGGAAGCCTCCTTTCAAGAGGCTCGGAAGCCTCCTTTCAAGAGGCTCGGAAGCCTCCTTTCAAGAGGCCCGAAAGCCTCCTTTCAAGAGGCCCAAAAACCTCCTTTCAAGAGGCCCGAAAGCCTCCTTTCAAGAGGCCCGAAAGCCTCCTTTCAAGAGACCCGGAAGCCTCCTTTCAAGAGGCCCAAAGCCTCCTTTCAAGAGGCCCGGAAGCCTCCTTTTAAGAGGCCCGGAAGCCTCTTTTCAAAAGGCCCGGAAGCCTCTTTTCAAGAGGCCCGGAAGCCTCCTTTCAAGAGGCCCGCCTTTTGACCTTTGACCTTTTGTCTTTCCGACATTTTGTTCTTTCGACATTTTATCCTTTCGAGCTTTTGTTTTCGAACTTTTATTCTTTCGACCTTTTGTCCTTTCGTCCTTTTCTCCTTTCGACATTATGTCCTTTCGACCTTTTGTACTTTCGACCTTTTGCACTTTTGACCTTTTGTCCTTTCGACCTTTTGTCCTTTCGACCTTTTGTCCTTTCGACCTTTTGTCCTCTCGACATTTTGTTCTTTCGACCTTTTGTCCTTTGAACCTTGCGTCCTTTAGACCTTTCGACCTTTTGGCCTTCGACCTTTTGACACAGATTCGTTCTTTCGACATTTTATCCTTTCGACCTTTTGTTTTCGACATTTTATTTCTTCGACCTTTTGTCCTTTCGACCATTTACCCTTTCGACCTTTCATCGTTTCGGCTTTTTGTCCTTTTGACTTTGTTTCACTTCGACCTTTAGTCCTCTCGTCCTGTTCTCTTTCGACATTATGTCCTTTTGACCTTTCGTCCTTTCGACCTTTTGTACTTTCGACCTTTTGTACTTTCGACCTTTTGTTCTCTCGACATTTTGTTCTTTCGACCTTTTGTCCTTCCGACCTTTTGTCCTTTCGACCTTTCGTCCTTTCGACCTTTTGTCCTTCGACCTTTTGACACAGATTCCCGGAAGCCTCCTTTCAAGAGGCCCAGAAGCCTCCTTTTAAGAGGCCCAGAAGCCTCCTTTTAAGAGGCCCGGAACCTTCTTTTCAAAAGCTCAGCCTCTTTCAAGGCCGGAAGCCTCCTTTCAAGAGGCCCGGAAGCCTCCTTTCAAGAGGCCCGGAAGCCTCCTTTCAAGAGGCCCGGAAGCCTCCTTTCAAGAGGCCCGGAAGCCTCCTTTCAAGAGGCCCGGAAGCCTCCTTTCAAGATGCCCGGAAGCCTCCTTTCAAGAGGCCCGGAAGCCTCCTTTCAAGAGGCCCGGAAGCCTCCTTTCAAGAGGCCCGGAAGCCTCCTTTCAAGAGGCCCGGAAGCCTCCTTTCAAGAGGCCCGGAAGCCTCCTTTCAAGAGGCCCAGAAGCCTCCTTTCAAGAAGCCCGGAAGCCTCCTTTCAAGAGGCCCGGAAGCATCATTTCAAAAGGCCCGGAAGCCTCCTTTCAAGAGGCCCAGAATTCTCCTTTCAAGAGGCGTGGAATCCTCCATTCAAGAGGCTCGAAAGCCGCCTTTCAAGTGGCTCGGAAGCCTCCTTTCAAGAGGCACGGAAGTCTCCATTCCAGAGGCCCGGCTACGATACCCCCTCTTCTTGGAAGCCTCCATTCAAGAGCCCAGAAGCCTCCTTTCAAGAGTCCTGGAAGCCTCCTTTCAAGAAGCCGGAAGCCTACTTTCAAGAGGCCCGGAAGCCTCCATTCAAGAGGCCCGGAAGCCTCCTTTCAATAGGCCCGGAAGCCTCTTTTCAATAGGCACGGAAGCCTCCTCTAAATAGGCCCGGAAGCCTCCTTTCAATAGAGCTGGAAGCCTCCTTTAAAGAGGCCCGGAAGCCTCCTTTCAAGAGGCCCGGAAGCCTCCTTTCAAGAGCCCCGAAAGCCTCCTTTCAAGAGGCCCGGAAGCCTCATTACAAGAGGCCCGCCCAAGTAACATTTTAAGTTTTATAACGCTCTTGAAGACCATAATTTACTTTTCAAGAGCGTTATAAAACCAGCATAAAACTAAAATGTTACTAGGGCGGAAGCCTCCTTTCAAGAGGCCCGGAAGCCTCCTTTCAAGAGGCCCGGAAGCCTCCTTTCAAGAGGCTCGGAAGCTGCCTTTCAAGAGGCCCGGAAGCCTCCGTTCAAGACGCCCGGAAACCTCCTTTCAATAGGCCCGAAAGCCTCCTTTCAAGAGGCCCGGAAGCCTCCTGTCAAGAGGCTCGGAAGCCTCATTACAAGAGGCCCGGGAGCCTAATTTCAAAAGGCCTGGAAGCCTCCTTTCAAGAGGCCTGGAAGCCTTCTTTCAAGAGGCTTGGAAGCCTCCTTTCATGAGACCTGGAAGCCTTCTTTCAAGAGGCCTGGGAGCCTCCTTTCAAGAGGCTCAGAAGCCTCATTTCAAGAAGCACGGAAGCCTCCATTCAAGAGGCCCGGAAGCCTCCTTTCAATAGGCCCGGAAGCCTCTTTTCAATAGGCCCGGAAGCCTCCTTTCAATAGGCCCAGAAGCCTTCTTTCAAGAGGGACGGAAGCCTCCTTTCAAGAGCCCCGAAAGCCTCCTTTCAAGAGGCCCGGAAGCCTCATTTCAATAGGCTCGGAAGCATCCTTTCCAAAGGCCCGCCCAAGTAACATTTTAAGGTTTATAATGCTCTTGAAGACCATACTTTACTTTTAAAAAGCTTTATAAAACCAGCATAAAACTAAAATGTTACTAGGGCGGAAGCCTCCTTTAGAGAGGCCCAGAAGCCTCCTTTCAAGAGGCCCGGAAGCCTCCTTTGAAGAGGTTCGGAAGCCGCCTTTCAAGAGGCCCGGAAGCCTCCGTTCAAGACGCCCAGAAACCTCCTTTCAATAGGCCCGGAAACCTCCTTTCAATAGGCCCGAAAGCCTCCTTTCAAGAGGCCCGGAAGCCTCATTACAAGAGGCTCGGAAGCATCCTTTCAAGAGGCCCGGAAGCCTCCTTTCAAGAGGCTCGGAAGCCTTCTTTCAAGAGGCTCGGAGACCTCCTTTCAAGAGGCTCGGAAGCCTCCTTCCAAGAGGCATGGAAACCTCCTTCCAAGAGGCCTGGAAGCCTCCTTTCAAGAGGCCCGCCCAAGTAACATTTTAAGTTTTATAACGCTCTTGAAGACCATAATTTACTTTTCAAGAGCGTTATAAAACCAGCATAAAACTAAAATGTTACTAGGGCGGAAGCCTCCTTTCAAGAGGCCCAGAAGCCTCCTTTCAAGAAGCCCCGAAGGCTCCTTTAAAGAGGCCCGAAAGCCTCCTTTCAAGAGGCCCGGAAGCCTCATTTCAAGAGGCTCGGAAGCTGCCTTTCAAGAGGCCCGGAAGCCTCCGTTCAAGACGCCCGGAAACCTCCTTTCAATAGGCCCGAAAGATTCCTTTCAAGAGGCTCGGAAGCCTCATTTCAAGAGGCCTGGAAGCCTCCTTTGAAAAGGCTCGGAAGCCTCCTTTCAAGAGGCTCAGAGTCTCCCTTTCAAGAGGCTCAAGTCTCCTTTCAAGAAGCTCAGGAAGCCTCCTTTCAAGAGGCTCAGGCCTCCTTTCAAGAGGCTCAGCCCTCCTTTCAAGAGGCTCGAAGCCTCCTTTCAAGAGGCTCAGAAGCCTCCTTTCAAGAGGCTCAGAAGCCTCCTTTCAAGAGGCCCAGAAGCCTCCTTTCAAGAGGCTCGGGAGCCTCCTTTCAAGAGGCGCAGAAGCCGCCTTACAAGAGGCCCGGAAGCCTCCTTTCAAGAGGCTCGGAAGCCTCCTTTCAAGAGGCTCGGAAGCCTCCTTTCAAGAGGCTCAGAAGCCTCCTTTCAAGAGGCTCGGAAGCCTCCTTTCAAGAGGCTCAGAAGCCTCCTTTCAAGAGGCCCGGAAGCCTTGGAAGCTCACTTTCTAGAGACCCGGAAGCCTCCTTTCAAGAGGTCCTGAAGCCTCCTTTCAAGAGGCCCGGAAGTCTTCTTTCAATAGGCCCGGAAGCCACCTTTAAAGAGGCACGGAAGCCTCCTTTCAAGAGGTCCTGAAGCCTCCTTTCAATAGGCCCGGAAGTCTTCTTTCAATAGGCCCGGAAGCCACCTTTAAAGAGGCACGGAAGCCTCCTTTCAAGAGACCCAGAAGCCTGCTATCAAGAGACCCAGAAGCCTGCTTTCAAGAGGCCCGGAGAGGCCCTGGAAGCTCACTTTCTAGAGACCCGGAAGCCTCCTTTCAAGAGGTCCTGAAGCCTCCTTTCAAGAGGCCCGGAAGCCTCCTTTCAAGAGGCCGGAAGCCTCCTTTCAAGAGGCCGGAAGCCTCCTTTCAAGAGGCCGGAAGCCTCCTTTCAAGAGGCCCGGAAGCCTCCATTCAAGAGGCTCCTTTCTAGAGACTCGGAAGCAAAAGACAAAAGGGTCCGGAAGCCTCCATTCAAGAGGCCCGGAAGACTCTATTCAAAAGGCCCGGAAGTATCCTTTCAAAAGGCCCGGAAGCTCCTTTCAAGAGGCTCGGAAGCCTCCTTTCAAGAGGCTCGAAAGCCTTCTTCCAAGAGGCCCGGAAGCCTGCTCTCAAGAGGCCTGGAAGCTTGCTTTCAAGAGGTCCGGAAGCTTTCTTTCAAAAGGCCCGGAAGCCTCCGAAATATCATGCATCAATGAACCAGAAGAGTTCTTGGACAACCTGTTGTAATCCTTGAAAATAGTTCATTTCCACAGACCAAATTGAGGACACTTCACATGTAGTTGCACATAAGAAGTTCGTTCATAGCCTGGTAGATCCTTAGGTCTGATTCCCTCGTCTTTTTTTCTTTTTTCCTTTTTTGACATTTCCTATCTCCAATAAGACATTGTCGTCGCACAGCTTAATAGTTATCGAGCACTGACAAAGTCAATTATCAACTTCGAAGGATTGTAAAATAAGTTACCATTTTTATATTCGCATATCGTGAGGCTAACTCGATGATTCTCCATGCTCAGGAAAATCGATAAAACTTCCAATCAAACTGGGAGACGAAAGAGTTATTAGAAGATCTGCAAACCTCGAAAATGATGATAAACCATCCAACTCGCTTCCATACAACACAATGAGGCTATTGCGCTTGAAGTCACACATGCGATTAGTTGATCCAGCCTATTTCTATGAACCAAGATGGGGCTATTCCACCTAAAGTCACACATGAAAAGTCCATCGTTACGCTGGTTACTCCATAGGTCTATTCTTCAAGAAGTTCTTGAATGACCTACAAACCTTGCAAATGATGATAAATCACCCCGCGAGTTTCCGTGGACCAGAATGGGGCTATTCCGCTAAACGACACACATGAGAATTCCACCTCTACGCTGGTTGATCCGTTGGTCTATACTCCAAAGAATTTTTGGCCACAAACCTTGATCATGACCCAACGTGCTTCCATGGACCAGAACGGGGCTATTTTGCTAGAAGTCACAAGTGAAAAGTCTATCGTTGCGCTGGTTGTTCAGTGGGTCCATTTTCAGGGAGTACTTGAATGACCTAAGAACCTTACAAATGATAGTAAACCACCAGACGTGTTTCTATGACCCAGAATGGGGCTTTTTATAATAGAATTCACACATGAAAAGTGCATCGTTACGCTGGTTGAGCATTAGAACTATTCGCCAAGGGATTTTGGATTACCTATAATCTTTGAAAATGATTATAAACCACCCAGGGTGCTTCTATGGCACAGAATTAGAATACTCCATTAGAAGTCACACATGGAAAGTTCATCGTTACGCTGGTTGAGCCGTACAAGTATTGTTCAAAAAGCTCTTGGATGATCTACAAACCTTGTAGATGACAAGAAACCTCCCATCAATCAGATAAGGACGAATGACCGAAAAGGTGCGACTGCCAGGAGATTTTCGTGTAATCCCGGGAGTTCTTGGATGACATGAAAACAAACAGCCACAGATTACCTTGTGATCTAATCAACTATCTCTTTGCCGTGGCGCTCACGGATGCACAGAGGATTCCTCAATCTCTTGTAGCAATGAGCGTCGAACTAATTTTCCTCTCGTAATCCCAATTGACTGTGAGGACGTGGTCGGCATCATTACTGGTCTTGAATCAATGAAACTTCAAAGTGTGTACAGTGAGAATAGTTTTCTATTAATTTCAAGAAGGCTATCCAATTGGTGAGCTGTGCATATTTCTTGTTTCTCGGCCATTCCCGACTAGCAACTACGAAATGTAAAGTCAATCAAGCAAAGCTAATATTATATTTTTCAGAGCCTATTTTACTAATTCACCATTACAATAAAAAGTTGTTACATCTTTTGCCATAGGTCCCCGTCAACATTTTTTTTTTAATATTTTTGCACATCCTGTTCAGGAAAGGTATGTAGATACGCGCAACTAATTTCATCGTCGCTCTCCTGCGCAGAAAATGTTCATCCGGTACACTGCAGTAGTGGTGAGATTCTTTTGTAACAGTTTCCACAAAAGCTCGGTTGCCTCTCTATTGTTGTTTAACAATGGAAAAAATTCTCGATGATTCCGAATTAGCTCTAGCTATTGGCCCTGACGAAAGCGAGAAAACAAAATGGGGGCCGAATGATGCTTTTTCATTTCACCCGGCAAGGGATATAGAACGTCAATTTTAAAATGATTGTTAAAACGTTAAAACACATTTTAGCCAAAAATAGTTTGATTATTCGGGTTACAAATTTAATTTACTTTTAGACAACACTTTTCGGCAACATGAAAGTCTAATTATTTCGATTGAAAAAACGTGTGTAGATATGTCGCCTAACATATAGTTTTCAAAATTCTGACCCTATGGATTTAAAAGTTTTAAATATATCACTGCTAATATAATTTTTTAGTAGCATTTTAAAATATACTTCCTATCCTTCACCATGTTGAAATACCGTGATTTCACGCACACGTCTGTCTCCGCGAGATGGCAGCAGCGCAACATCGTCAAAGCGAATAGCATCTTTTTATTATAGATTCAGCCAAACATGAACCAAAATGCAGCCAGTAAAGGATATGTTTGTAGAATGGATATTTATTCGATTGCTTGATGACACATAAACTAGTTGTTAAAAGTTCCACCGTGTTTAAAACCTGTCAACAAGGCAGCGTTGTATTTAAGCAGCCTTCGAAAGTGGAATAAAAATATGAGCAGATGTTGAAAGTATCGAGACCAAGAATATATATTTCTATATTATGACCTGTACGTCAAGAATCTGAACATGATGAGATATAACACGTAGTTCACAGAAAGCAGTCAAGGTACCACGGAAACAAATGGAAATTATTCCTATTATTAAAACTTATTACTTTCTATTCATTCGATAATTAAAAGGCTATTTGATGTTTCGTATAGAAGGATGAGAAATTGGCATGTTACAGCCCCAGAAACATACCTATGTTTCTTTTTACCATTTTTAATGAATTATTGGATATTCGTACCTATTTAAATTAGTAGTTAGATCGAAGATTCGGTTTTCAACGGGTACAACCACAGGTATAGACGATGAGCAATGGCTGATGGTATATAAACGTTGACAAAGCAAAAAACAAACAGCATTAACAGACAAAGATCCGGCAATAGACAAATAAGTCCCTCCGTTATAATAAATCTCGAGGAAAAAAGCCATATAGACATGTGCGTGTCAAACCAATCTCCTGCATGTACATCGAAAACTCACAAATACGCTCCGGAGCAAAGGTGCAAATTATGCGGCCAATTTATTCGCATCGTTTCGTTCAATTGTCATACCTGGTAATAATTTGTATTTTCTTGAAAATAATATCAATAAATACAGAACTAAAATTATAATTTATGTGGACCTTTTATTTTTACACGCCCTTCAAATAATTATCTTGTTGTTCAAATAAATTATCTAATTATTTAAAAATGGATGTGTTACGAGTTGAAATTCAAAAATCAACTTTCATCAAACTCTTACTTTAAAATTGAAAACATGGATTCCGATATTAAAGAAAATGTTTCATTAAAAGATTGATGAGAAAAGTTTTTTCTCAGACCTGACTTAGGGTTGTCGAACAAATACAACTGTAATGTCGACGTCGTTGATTTCTCAAACAGAATTAATCATCAAAGTACGGTCCTACAGTACAGCCCTAAACACATTGCCTCCCATACGGAACATACGCCGTAGGAGGATGATGAACTAATTAATTTGTCATTGCAAAGACATCCTGTCTCTGGTTAGTCCCATGTCGACAGATGGGTGTTGGTGGACGCATCAATTGGCAGCACCACGATTTGTTTGTGCAAGTGTGTTGAATATGTATTAAAATGCCTTTCCAGAAATGGGTTATATATTGCACATTCACATATCGATTGATGGCTTGTTTTATCTTCAGAAAGGCTTTCATAGCTGGTAAAATGATTGGTCAGGTGGAGAATAATCCTTCAATAGCTACGATACTGCAATTACGTATGGATTATGATAAAATAATGAATACGAACGATGACACGTGTTTCGTTCACACCTGTTTCAAACAGCGCCAATTGGGAAGCGTGAAAAGTATGGCATTTGAAAGATATTTTTGAAGAATATTTCAATTTCATCTTCGGTCTTAATACTTAGCGATGTTGGCATCTGTCGGATCATCGGATTTACCTGAAAAGAGAGATTGCGGAATCGAGATAAGTATTGATCGCAACCAATATCAAAACAGAACAAATAATTTATACAAATTATATGCAAATCAATCGAAAATCATTAAATGCTTTATCAATACGCTTTTACATAATCAACAGCCTTCCATGAACGAGGCCCTGACCTCCGACCACGCTACACAGAAATCAGTGACCAAATTGCCGCTCTCTGCTAAAATGTAGCGAAATTTACACAGCCACAATAATTTTAATGAATTTACTATGCATGTCTTGTCTATGTCGATTCTTTGCGAGACAAATGTGTATGGAAATTAAACACAATTTAGTTATAGAGGACAGAAACAACTTATGAATTACATTATCATGTTTTCTTTCTTTATTTAACTTTATGATTAGAAATAATAATAAACGTAGATGTACGTAATCACTCTCACTGTAGCTACAGCAGTGGCACCCGCGCCTGCTGCTGCTGTTGTTACATCAAACACAATCCCAAACGGAATATGCTCTCTAAGCTTCGGACTTCTTGCTTCGAAGAACTTCAGACGCATCACGAGGCACTCCACCGCAATCCGTTCCGCCCGGACACATTTATCGTCGATACATTCCGCCTGCACCTTCGCCACGCATTGGGTCACATTGGCGCGCCACTCCTGCTCTTGGGGACCGTACCCACCGCATTGCACCGACAATCGCCCGAGATCTGGCCCGCCCCGGTCGGTGTACAGACCCTGTCGCATCAGCAGACACCGCAGCAAGCAGGCACCTTCCGGTATGCTCTGCATCCCATTTCGCACCACTTGGGTCAATTTGTGCGACACGCCTAGCATGGCCGCACATTCGGACAGAATTCGAACCTGCTGAACATCGGTGAACGGAACATAGCGTGGCGTAGCCACATCCAGTCGGCCGTAGTTGCTGCGATAGCAGTTCACTGAAGCATCCGCCAACTTGCAGCTATTTCTGCTCGGAACTGTAGCGATGACCTGCTTCACGCACTGGCTGGTGCGATTGTGTGCGCCGGGATCCTTCGGATCCAGAGTGTAGAACCGCCCGACCGTTTCCGATAGCCGTCCGGCTGTATCGTTCCAGATGCGGTTCACCAACGCCACACAGCGGGTGCCGCAGTCTTGCCGCACAGCATCGGCCGGAAGGTAGAGATTACATTCGGCCGCTGACGATTGGATACTTTTGAAGTTGCCACCATGCTGACCGATGCCGGAAACTGTGCAAAGGGCGCCAATGGCTGCGCAGATCGCGGTAACTAACGGCGCATGCGCTTGCATGGCTACTGATTTTTGCATGTTTACTTGTCGCACCGTTTAAATAGATTTATTTGAACTTTGTTCGAGTCAGACATGGATTACATAAGAATGAAAGCCGACTGAAGCACGCTTCAAAAGGAAGATAGCATTTTGGACTGACCCTGCTTTTACTGCATCGTTTATGTTATTTTTGTTAGCACATATTTGTATATCAACCTATTGTAAATAAGTTGTAACAAATAAATAAGCCCACACGGATAAAATGAAAAAAAGCTAATTAGCTTACTATTTAATCCTTCTAAAGCTTTTACAAAATATAATTGTTACAAGGATTATTGATAAATTTAGCTTTGCTTGCTTTTAAAGCATTGTAATGATTTTCTGAAAAATAATTGTTTTTGCCTTTCTCGTATACTAAGTATACGGTAAAGGCTATATGATCGCTCCAAAAACAAACTTTTTATAGAAGGCCCGGAGACCCATAGTGTTATATACCAATCGACTCAGTTCGATGAATTGAGGTGATGTCTCTCTGTGTGTGTGTGTGTGTGTGTGTGTTTTTTTTTTTTTTTTTTTTTTTTTATTGGGTTATGACACTTTTGTCTGCACTTCCTCGCAAAACTGCTTGGAAAAATTCACCATCTCCCCTTGCGGCCTGCTAGGGGGATTGGGCTCTGAGAATCACGCCTGCTAAGTTGCCTTCCACTATTAGGTAATCTTACTTTTATGGAAACTTAATTCCACCGTGGTGGAAGGAAAAACCCTAGACTGAGGGAAAAAAAAACACCTTTACTTGATTTGTTACCTTGCTTCCCCTCGGACCGCAAGATAACTGTTTACTTCATGGATTCTACCATTCGAATTTTCCATCTTTCCATCCTATTCGTGTCTATGCCTAAACTTCTCCGGTACTACCAATATGCTTTACTTCGGAAAAGTCGGCCTGTTGTGCTGTTCAGCACCACTCCTTCATACTATCGCCGGTGTACCCAGCCTTCACCTTGAAGTGACTGGTGTCTCGGCGACTTTAGCAGCTCATTCTTCACAATCTACTCGGCCTCGTGCCAACGGGGAATCTAACAGAGCCCCGGCGAAGGAGGTTCTTCCGATACCGACGCCAACCAGCCGAGTGCCAAGGTCAGTCCAGCGATTCCGGGGGAGCAGGGCGTCCGGTTCACTGGTGCCCTGACGACCCGTAACTGGTTGTATTTCATCGCGAACTACTCGGTCTAGTCCCCGGCGGCGGATCTAGCCTACGCCGACGGAGAGTTCCCCGACGAAGGAAGTTCTCCCGATACCGATGCTCTTTGGTCGATACGCCATTTATTCTGCAACTCGGATAAAATCCGTGTAGCTACCCTGTTGACTGCATTCCACGTGCTTTCCTCTCGGCACATTTTTTCTATCACGTTCTCTTGGTTTAAACCGTGTATTTCCCTTCGAACTGCCTCAAACCTGGGGCATTCAAAAATCACGTGCTCCACCGTCTCCTCGATGTTCTCACACTGCGGGCAAAATGGCGAAGCAGCATGCCCAACCGATGTAAATACTTCCTGAAGCAGCCGTGGCCTGACAGGAACTGTGTCAGGTGGAAGTTTACTTCGCCATGCTTCCTGTTCATCCACGTTGACAGGTTTGGAATGAGTCGGTGGGTCCACCTCCCATTGTCTGTACTGTCCCATTCATGCTGCCACCTCTCCATTGAACGGATTCTCTCCATCTTTCTCACATTTCTCGTGTCTTTCCGATGATAGCACTCAATATCTTCCGCTAGGCTGATGCAGATAGGGACCATCCCGGCGATAACGCATACTGCCTCCGACGAGATCGTTCTGTAGGCGCTCGCGACTCGTATAGCCATCAGCCGGAACGCACTTTGTAGCCTTCTACGGTTCCGCTTGGTTTCCAGCGCATTACCCCAAGCGGGGAATCCATACCGCAGTATCGATGACGAGACACTAGCTAGTAGACGCCTGGTGCTACTTCTTGGACCGCCAACGTTTGGCATGATCCTTACTATTGCGCTCATAGCCTTCACCGACTTTTCGCAGACGTAATCGACGTGGCTATTGAAGTTTAGCCGGTCATCGATCATCACTCCCAGATGTTTCAGTGATCGCTTCGATGCAATCGTATGATCACCAACGACGATCTCCATCCGCTGAATCGCCTTACAGTTGCTGACTAGTAGCACCTCCGTCTTATGGTGAGCTATCTGCAGCTTCACTCCGTTCATCCAGCTCTCGATCATTGCTATCGCCTCCGTCGCCAATACCTCTACTTCTTCAAGTGTCTCGCCCATCACCGTTAGTGACACGTCGTCCGCAAAACCCACGATTTTAACTTTTCTAGGCAACCGCAGACACAGGACTCCATCGTACATCCCGTTCCAAAGAGTTGGACCGAGAATGGAGCCTTGAGGAACGCCCGCTGTAACCCGCATCGACTTACGCCCTTCGTTAGTGTCGTACACCAACACTCTGCACTGAAAGTAGCTCTTCAGGATATGGCACAGGTAACCAGGGACCCGCATTCTATGCAGCGCTGATGCGATGGCTTCGAAGCTGGCACTATTGAACGCATTTTTCACGTCTATTGTTACCACTGCACAATATCGATCTCCTCTTCGCTTCTGTTTGGACGCTTTCTCAGCGCTCTCGAGTACTGTCCGAATAGTGTGTGTGTGTGTGTGTGTGTGTGTGTGTGTGTGTGTGTGTGTGTGTGTGTGTGTGTGTGTGTGTGTGTGTGTGTGTGTGTGTGTGTGTGTGTGTGTGTGTGTGTGTGTGTGTGCGCACAAAACGACGCAAAAAATGTCACTCATTTTTCAGGCACTTATCCTCATCCGATTTGCTCGCAACAAATTGCATTCGACGCAGAATCCTTTCCCATTGTTTCCTATTGAAAATTGGCCAGGTCGGACTATGGGATCGGAAGTTATGGCCAAAATACAAATTAATACGTAAAAATCGCGTAAAAAATGTCACTCATTTTTCAGGCACTTATCCTCATCCGATTTGCTCGCAACAAATTGCATTCGACGCAGAATCCTTTCTCATTGTTTCCTATTGAAAATTGGCCAGGTCGGACTATGGGATAGGAAGTTATGGCCAAAATACAAATTAATACGTAAAATCGCGTAAAATGTCACTCATTTTCGGGCACTTATCCTCATCCGATTTGCTCGCAAACAAATGGCATTCGACGCAGAATCCTTTCCTATTGTTTCCTATTGAAAATTGGCCAGGTCGGACTATGGGGTCGGAAGGTAGGGCCAAAATACAAATTTATACGTAAAAATCGCGTAAAAAATGTCACTCATTTTTCGGGCACTTATCCTCATCCGATTTGCTCGCAACAAATTGCATTCGACGCAGAATCCTTTCCCATTGTTTCCTATTTAAAATTGGCCAGGTCGGACTATGGGATCGGAAGTTATGGCCAAAATACAAATTAATACGTAAAAATCGCGTAAAAAATGTCACTCATTTTTCGGGCACTTATCCTCATCCGATTTGCTCGCAACAAATTGCTATCGACGCAGAATCCTTTCTTATTGTTTCCTATTGAAAATTGGCCAGGTCGGACTATGGGATCGGAAGTTATGGCCAAAATACAAATTTATACGTAAAAATCGCGTAAAAAATGTCACTCATTTTTCGGGCACTTATCCTCAACCGATTTGCTCGCAACGAATTGCATTCGACGCAGAATCCTTTCCCATTGTTTCCTATTGAAAATTGGCCAGGTCGGACTATGGGATCGGAAGTTATGGCCACACTACCTTTTTGCCTTTCTCGTATACTAAGTATACGGTAAAGGCTATATGATCGCTCCAAAAACAAACTTTTTATAGAAGGCCCGGAGACCCATAGTGTTATATACCGATCGACTCAGAGCGACGTATTGAGGTGATGTCTGTGTGTATGTGTGTGTGTGTGTGTGTGTGTGTGTGTGTGTGTGTGTGTGTGTGTGTGTGTGTGTGTGTGTGTGTGTGTGTGTGTGTGTGTGTGTGTGTGTGTGTGTGTGTGTGTGTGTGTGTGTGTGTGTGTGTCTGTGCGCATCCGCCCAAAAAAAAATGTCACTCATTTTCAGGTACTTATCCTCAACCGATTTACTCGCAACAAGTTGCATTCGACGCAGGACACTCTACCATTGTTTCCTATTGAAAATTGGTCAGATCGGATTATGGGCTCGGAAGTTATGGCCAAAATACCACTTTTTTTATAGAAAAATTGAGTAAAAAAATGTCACTCATTTTTTAGGCACTTATCATCGACCGATTTACTCGCAACAAGTTGCATTCGACGCAGGATACTCTATCATTGTTTCCTATTGAAAATTGGTCAGATCAGACTATGGGCTCGGAAGTTATGGCCAAAATACCACCTTTTTATTGAAAAATTGAGTAAAAAAATGTCACTTATTTTTCAGGCACTTATCCTTAACCGATTTACTCGCAACAAGTTGCATTCGACGCAGGATAATCTACCATTATTTCCTATTGAAAACTGGCCAGATCGGACTATGGGCTCGAGAGTAATGGCCAAAATACTATTTTTATAATGCAAGAGAAAGGCACCATCACCGCTAGGTGGATTAATCAGGGTTTTAATATAAAAATCACAAAAAAATCTCACCTTTTTTTCAGACACCTAACCTTGATCGATTTACACGCAATAAGTTGCATTCGACGCAAATTCCTGTCCCATTGTTTCCTTCCGAAAATTGGCCAGGTCGGACTATGGGATCGGAAATTATGGCTAAAATGCAAACTTTTACGAAAAAATCGCGTAAAGAATGTCACTCATTTTTAGGCATTTATCTTCAGATTATTTGCTCGCAACAAGTTGCATTCGACGCATAATCCTGTCTCAATGAGTCCTATTGAACATTGACCAGATCGAAACATGGGATCGGAAGTTATGGCCGAAACTCTATTTTTGCCCTTTGTCTACAAAGTATACGAAAAGGCTATATGTTCGCTCCAAAACCAAACTTTTACAGAAGGCCTGGAGACCCACAGTGTTATATACCAATCGACTCAGCTCGACGAACTGAGATGATGTCTCTGTGTGTGTATGTATGTGTGTGCGCGCACCAAAAGTGCAAAAAGTGTAGCTCATTTTTAATGCACTTACCCTCAATCGATTTACTCACAACAAATTGCATTGGACACTTCCCTCCCTCTTCATACGGGAGTTTGGCAGAAGGACGGTCACGAGATTTATATCATAACAAATATTGCCCTCCGCTCGCTTGATGGGAATGACATTTTCGTTTTTTTTTGTGTAGTCGGAGCTTAAGTTTAACAAACATTCAAATGTGATATCCTTAAAATATATAACTGGGTAAAATAAAAATGGGTATATACATCAAAAGATTGGAAAAGGAAAAAAATGTCGAAATTCTTATTAGCATATTGTAGATCAAGTTGAAAACCGAACCGAGATCTCGCGTTTTCAACTGGATCTACAATATCTTTGCTTGAAATAATCCGATTTTCATAGAAATGACAAAGAAGTTTTTCTTTTTTACTCCTAACTACTAGCTCATCTACTTTCAAGCAAACACATTTTACGAAGGTCGAGAAAGGCACCATCACCGCTAGGTGGATTAATCTGGGTTTTTGGTTAACAAGCTCGCATTATTACTCTTGAGACTTGAGAAAAAACATTCATTTTACTTTTGTCGTTCAGCAAGGTAGGTCGAATCGCAGCAACATTCTTTTTTTTCGGGTTGTTCCAGCTTATTGGACGAATTATCTACGCCATCTTGCCTGACTCAAGTCTAGCTTTGTGCAGCCTGCGAAAGGATTATGGTAAATTGAGCCGTGCGTCAGAAAAAAAGAAAGCATTCTAGTCGTGGCCAAAATCCCATACAATTCCCATCCTTTTTTCAATTCTCTTTCAACGTCGTGACGTAACCTAAATGTTGTTTGTTTTTTCATTTTCATATTTTTATGTTAAATTAAGATGTAAACAATATGCACACCGTTGCCTAACAATTATAGCAAAGAAAGCCTTGCAATGAATAAATCAACTTTAATCCTCGGAAGATTAAATTAAAAATAATCCTAGCAATGAGTGGATAGATCGAATATGGTTTTAGCTTAAATTTTAATCTATTTAGCTTTTATATTTTTATCCGTGCAAGACAGGGTATGACAAACGGCCATTGTTTTCTCGAATATGCAGTTAACTTTTCTTGGAAAAATATATTAAGCTCTTTTAGTGGAATGTATTAAACCGTCTAAGACGAATTAAGTACCGTCCATTTAATTCCACCAGTTAATTTAATTAATGGATTAACTGGTGGAATTAAATGGACGGTACTTAATTCGTCTTAGACGGTTTAACTTTTCTTACTTTTTCATCGTTGAAAATTAAAAGATGGGTTGAATTGTTCGGAAGAAGATTTTCAATCCCCTCCTTAACCATGGGTAAAGGGTTCTTCGGTGCTGATAAATTTCGTTTCATTCATTTGAAAACCAAATAGTAAATCTAGTCACTATGGGGAATAAAGTGAGCCTGAATAAATCATTCGCATATTGATCAATTTAATAGATAAAGTAAAATGTATTTCTCATTTCAGCATAAAAATAAATAAATAAACTAAAATATTTTTAAATGACAATAATGAAAAAAGATAACAATTCTCGCTTAACTTTTTAAAAGGACCTAAGTATCATTTTTTTCATGAATTAATTTGAATACTGCAATCAATAGCTTTCATGTTGTTCTGTTGATTGCGCTATTCAAATTAATTCATGAAAAAAATGTTACTTAGGTCCTTTTCAAAAGTTTAGCGAGAATTTTGAAATTCAATCGTAGTAGGTATTTGAAATGCCAGCATACTAAGAAGCTTCTTCCTTCCTTCCTTCTCCATGGCTCTACATTCCAACTGGAACTTGGCCTAGCTTTTCAACTTAGTATTCTATTAGCATTTCCTCAGTTATTAATTAAAAGCTTTTCTATGACCGCCATTGCATGAGTATGTATCTTGTGTGGCAAGTACAAAGGATACACTATGCCCAGGGTGTCGAGAATGTTTCCAACCCGAAAACATCCTAGACCGGACCGAGAATCGAACTCGCCATCTCCGGATTGGCAATCCTACGCCTTTGCTCGCAAGGCTACTGGAGACCCCTATACTAAGAAGCTAATGAACAGAAATTTAAAATTCAATCGCAGTAGGCTGACAAGAAATTCTAGATTGTTTGAAGGGTGACAGAATATAAATGAAGATCATTCAGTGTTCGCTCCTTGAGGCGGAAGGACGATGATTCTTTATCGTTGGACACCGTTGGACCACGGAGAAGGAAGACAAATTGTTTGGCTACGAAAGTCACCCCTTTCGTTTTCCACGCCATCTCAATTGATCAGTGCCTCTCTTCAATTGAAAGATTCTGTTCTGTCAATTGAGATACACACCATTCGAATGATTGGTGGTCGGAAAAAAGGGAAATTTCAAGAGAAACATATCTTATTCCAGATTTCAAATGTATATTGAAGCCGAATTGATATGTGTGCCAAACGCGGTGAGGATTGTTCCATAAATTGATACTTACACGGCAAATTTTCAAACTGACATGGTATGCGCTATTAGTCAATCAAATGAATGCGTTTGCTGCTGTGAATTGAATACATCGGGCTACTCAATTGAGATCTACGTAGGCTAAGTTCACATTCGATTCAAAACGTTCAATTGACATAGAGATTTTACCAACAATCAATATGAAACTGACGATTATTTCATAGTTCCAGTTGCGCATGCTATAAACGAGCATCAGTACCCAGTGATGTATTCGGTAATCAGAACGTAGTTTCTGAAAGTTTTAGAACAAAATCTATGTTTACATCAATACCATACTACCAGAAACGAAGGCTAACCATGATCCTCCATGACAGAGTCGTCCGTATTGAGTTCCATCCGGCTTCCGAGCCTCTTGAAAGGAGGCTTCCGAGCCTCTTGAAAGGAGGCTTCCGAGCCTCTTGAATGGAGGCTTCCGAGCCTCTTGAAAGGAGGCTTCCGAGCCTCTTGAAAGGAGGCTTCCGAGCCTCTTGAAAGGAGGCTTCCGAGCATCTTGAAAGGAGGCTTCCTAGCCTCTTGAAAGGGGGCTTCCGAGCCTCTTGAAAGGAGGCTTCCGAGCCTCTTGAAAGGAGGCTTCCGAGCCTCTTGAAAGGAGGCTTCCGAGCCTCTTGAAAGGAGGCTTCCGAGCCTCTTGAAAGGAGGCTTCCGAGCCTCTTGAAAGGAGGCGTCTGAGCCTCTTGAAAGGAGGCTTCCGAGCCTCTTGAAAGGAGGCTCTGAGCCTCTTGAAAGGAGGCCTGGAGCCTCTTGAAAGGAGGCTTCTGAGCCTCTTGAAAGGAGGCTTCCTGAGCCTCTGAAAGGAGGCTTCTGAGCCTCTTGAAAGGAGGCTTCCGAGCCTCTTGAAAGGAGGCTGAGCCTCTTGAAGGAGGCCTGAGCCTCTTGAAAGGAGGCTTCCAGGCCTCTTGAAAGGAGGCTTCCTGAGTCTCTTGAAAGGAGGCTTCCGGAGTCTCTTGAAGGAGGCTCTGAGCCTCTTGAAAGGAGGCTTCGAGCCTCTTGAAAGGAGGCTTCCAGCCTCTTGAAAGGAGGCTTCTGAGCCTCTTGAAAGGAGGCTTGAGGCCTCTTGAAAGGAGGCTTCCGAGGCCTCTTGAAGGAGGCTCTGAGCCTCTTGAAAGGAGGCTTCCAGGCCTCTTGAAAGGAGGCTTCCTGAGCCTCTTGAAGGAGGCTTCCTGAGCCTCTTGAAAGGAGGCTTCCGAGGCCTCTTGAAAGGAGGCTTCCTGAGCCTCTTGAAAGGAGGCCTGAGCTGCTTGAAAGGAGGCTTGAGCCTCTTGAAAGGAGGCTTCCGAGCCTCTTGAAAGGAGGCTTCCGAGCCTCTTGAAGGAGGCTTGAGCCTCTTGAAAGGAGGCTCCTGAGCCTCTTGAAAGGAGGCTTGAGCCTCTTGAAAGGAGGCTTCTGAGCCTCTTGAAAGGAGGCCTTGAGCCTCTTGAAAGGAGGCTTCTGAGCCTCTTGAAAGGAGGCTTCCGAGCCTCTTGAA
This sequence comes from Armigeres subalbatus, assembly GCF_024139115.2. Taxonomy (NCBI): domain Eukaryota; kingdom Metazoa; phylum Arthropoda; class Insecta; order Diptera; family Culicidae; genus Armigeres; species Armigeres subalbatus. Next base: position 333,121,076 of record NC_085141.1, read on the forward strand.
GGAGGCTTGGAGCCTCTTGAAAGGAGGCTTCCAGGCCTCTTGAAAGGAGGCTTCCGAGCCTCTTGAAAGGAGGCTCTGAGCCTCTTGAAAGGAGGCTCTGAGCCTCTTGAAGGAGGCTTCCAGGCCTCTTGAAAGGAGGCTTCCTGAGCCTCTTGAAAGGAGGCTTCCAGGCCTCTTGAAAGGAGGCTTCTGAGCCTCTTGAAAGGAGGCTTGAGCCTCTTGAAAGGAGGCTTCCGAGCCTCTTGAAAGGAGGCTTCCTGGAGCCTCTTGAAAGGAGGCTCTGAGCCTCTTGAAGGAGGCTTCTGAGCCTCTTGAAGGAGGCTTCTGAGCCTCTTGAAAGGAGGCTGAGCCTCTTGAAAGGAGGCTTCCGAGCCTCTTGAAAGGAGGCTTCTGAGCCTCTTGAAGGAGGCTTGAGCCTCTTGAAAGGAGGCTTCCGGGCCTCTTGAAAGGAGGCTTCCGAGCCTCTTGAAAGGAGGCTGGAGCCTCTTGAAAGGAGGCTTCCGAGCCTCTTGAAAGGAGGCTCTGAGGCCTCTTGAAAGGGAGGCTTCTGAGCCTCTTGAAAGGAGGCTTCCAGGCCTCTTGAAAGGAGGCTGGAGCCTCTTGAAGGAGGCCTGAGCCTCTTGAAAGGAGGCTCTGAGCCTCTTGAAGGGCTTCCAGGCCTCTTGAAAGGGAGGCTCTGAGCCTCTTGAAAGGAGGCCTGAGCCTCTTGAAGGAGGCTGGGGCCTCTTGAAAGGAGGCTCTGAGCCTCTTGGAAAGGAGGCTTGAGCCTCTTGAAGGAGGCTCTGAGCCTCTTGAAAGGAGGCTTCCAGGCCTCTTGAAGGAGGCTTGAGGCCTCTTGAAGGAGGCTTCTGAGCCTCTTGAAGGAGGCTTCCGGGCCTCTTGAAAGGAGGCTTCCGAGCCTCTTGAAAGGAGGCTCTGAGCCTCTTGAAAGGAGGCTTCTGAGCCTCTTGAAAGGAGGCTTCCGGGCCTCTTGAAAGGAGGCTTCTGAGCCTCTTGAAGGAGGCTCGGCTCTTGAAAGAAGGCTTCCGAGCATCTTGAAAGAGGCTTCTGAGCCTATTGAAAGGAGGCTTCCTGGAGCCTCTTGAAAGGAGGCCTGAGCCTCTTGAAAGGAGGCTTCCTGAGCCTCTTGAAAGGAGGCTTCCGGGCCTCTTGAAAGGAGGCTTCCTGAGCCTCTTGAAAGGAGGCTTCCTGGAGCCTCTTGAAAGGAGGCTTCCAAGCCTCTTGAAAGGAGGCTTCCAAGCCTCTTGAAAGGAGGCTTCCAAGCCTCTTGAAAGGAGGCTTCCAAGCCTCTTTAAAGGAGGCTTCCTGAGCCTCTTGAAAGGAGGCTTCGAGCCTCTTGAAAGGAGGCTTCCGAGCCTCTTGAAAGGAGGCTTCCTGAGCCTCTTGAAAGGAGGCTCCTGAGCCTCTTGAAAGGAGGCTTCCTGAGCCTCTTGAAAGGAGGCTTGAGCCTCTTGAAAGGAGGCTTCCGAGCCTCTTGAAAGGAGGCTTCCGAGCCTCTTGAAAGGAGGCTTCCGAGCCTCTTGAAAGGAGGCTTCCGAGCCTCTTGAAAGGAGGCTTTGTCCGGACTCGAGTTTTTCATCGGCCGATACGAGACGCACGTGGCCGCCAGATTCGCCGACGTTTGATTCCGGTCCGTCTGACTTTGGCGCCAGAGTGGATCGGATTTGAGTTCAGTGGCAGAAGGAGGAACGCTGACGAAAGGTACGCAGCAACATAGACAGGCAAAGATCCCGCGCCTCGGAGGGACCCCATCCAGTCTATTGGTCGTACTGGACGGCCAGAGGGGTCTCCAGCAGGGGAAGTTCGCGGGGTGCGCGTTGCAAGCGGCGAAGGAAAAGATCGCAGAGAAGCTGTACAGGGGGACGCCCCTTTAGAAGAGTGAAGATGAACAGTGAGTAGAGCGAGAATGTTAGAATTAAGTAGAGAAGAATAAGCGCTGGGTAGGTAGGGAGACAAGCTAGGGCGAATGCCCAAAATATATGTATAAAATGTGCATTGATGGTGTTTTGATTGTTGGTGCTATAGCCCTCCAGTTTGTGTGACTTAGAATACTCCGGTGGCTCCTTGCAATCAGCCTAAGGAGAAGTTGGCAACACTGGCGAGCCTCTTGAAAGGAGGCTTCCGAGCCTCTTGAAAGGAGGCTTCCGAGCCTCTTGAAAGGAGGCTTCCGAGCCTCTTGAAAGGAGGCTTCCGAGCCTCTTGAAAGGAGGCTTCCGAGCCTCTTGAAAGGAGGCTTCAGAGCCTCTTGAAAGGAGGCTTCTGAGCCTCTTGAAAGGAGGCTTCCAGGCCTCTTGAAAGGAGGCTCTGAGCCTCTTGAAAGGAGGCCTGAGCTCTTGAAAGGAGGCTTCCGGGCCTCTTGAAAGGAGGCTTCCTGAGCCTCTTGAAAGGAGGCTTCCGAGCCTCTTGAAAGGAGGCTGAGCCTCTTGAAAGGAGGCTTCCGAGCCTCTTGAAGGAGGCTTCTGAGCCTCTTGAAAGGAGGCTTCCGAGCCTCTTGAAAGGAGGCCTGAGCCTCTTGAGGAGGCTTGAGGCCTCTTGAAAGGAGGCCTGAGCCTCTTGAAGGAGGCTTCCAGGCCTCTTGAAAGGAGGCTTCCGAGCCTCTTGAAAGGAGGCTTCTGAGCCTCTTGAAAGGAGGCCTGAGCCTCTTGAAAGGAGGCTCTGAGCCTCTTGAAAGGAGGCTTCCTGAGCCTCTTGAAAGGAGGCTTCTGAGCCTCTTGAAAGGAGGCTTCCAGGCCTCTTGAAGGAGGCCTGAGCCTCTTGAAAGGAGGCTGAGCCTCTTGAAAGGAGGCTTCCAGGCCTCTTGAAAAGGCTTCCTAGCCACTTAAAAGGAGACTTCCAGGCCTCTTGAAAGGAGGCTTCTGAGCCTCTTGAAAGGAGGCTTCCGGGCCTCTTGAAAGGAGGCTGGGCCTCTTGAAGGAGGCTTCCAGGCCTCTTGAAAGGAGGCTTGAGCCTCTTGAAGGAGGCTTCCAGGCCTCTTGAAGGAGGCTGGGCCTCTTGAAAGGAGGCTTGAGCCTCTTGAAGGGCTTCCGAGCCTCTTGAAAGGAGGCTTGAGCCTCTTGAAAGGAGGCTTCCGAGGCCTCTTGAAAGGAGGCTCTGAGCCTCTTGAAAGGAGGCTTCCGAGCCTCTTGAAAGGAGGCTTCCGAGCCTCTTGAAAGGAGGCTTCCGAGCCTCTTGAAAGGAGGCTTCCGAGCCTCTTGAAAAGAGGCTTCCGAGCCTCTTGAAAGGAGGCTTCCGAGCCTCCCCAAGCAGCACGCGCAACATCTTTCAAATAGGTGTTTGTTCCTAAAAAAATGCATTGAAGACACTGGCAATACATCGAGTCATATTAAAGCCACTTCCCAGTTTCAGAAAATCACAATGTTTCATTTCCGTTTAAGTGGCGTCGCAATATTCTACCCATCTGACTTCTTGGGTGGTTTAAAATTCGATGTGTTTCATATCAGAGACAAAACAGATAAGTTGCAGAATTATTAACACTTCGGTTCATTACTGTTACGACAATGTTTCTGATATGTTGCGAAACACTTTGAGCTCAGCTGAGCATTATTTTATTTTTGACAGTCCCCTGCGTGTTCCGTATAAGGTACAATGAAGTTACAAATTACTTTGTTGTTTATGTAGTGCACTTGTAGCAGAATCTCCAAATAGAATTGTTGGTGTGATGGTTATAATAGCAGGTTGCAAATCTCAAGGTCCATAGTTCGAATCCCGGTTGGTTTTTGTGTTTTTATTTTCATTGTAGCCGCAAGATGTTGCAAATAGGCTCCACCTCTTGCGCTTTTTGTGTCACAAAGGAGTTCCAAATACGACGCGTTGTGCATAAGTCAGACCTTTAGTAAGTCACACCACAGTTGTTGTTACTAACTGAGAAACAAGAGGTGTTGCTTGGGTCTTGAAAGGAGGCTTCCGAGCCTCTTGAAAGGAGGCTTCCGAGCCTCTTGAAAGCAGGCTTCCGAGCCTCTTGAAAGGAGGCTTCCGAGCCTCTTGAAAGGAGCCCAGACAACCAGAATGCATGCATAATAGAATTGTTTTTCTTTTATGCGATGCCTATGCGCATCAAATTTCAACTGATGAGCTTTGCACAACAATGCGAATCTGATGAAACTTGGATCGGTAAACGATTTTGATCGTGCATTCTCATGCGATGTGTGGTTGTCTGGGAGGCTTCCGAGCCTCTTGAAAGACCTTACGAGCTATTTTATGGAAGGCTTCCGAATTCCAAGCATCTTGATGAGAGGTTTTTGAGCACTTGAAAGGAGGCTTCCAAGCTTTTAGAAAGGAGTCTCCCGAGTCTATTAAATGACGGCTTGTGAGCCCCCTGAAAGGAAGCTTCGGAGTATCTTGAATAAACACTTTTGAGCCTTGCGAGCCTCTTGAAATGTGGCTTTTTAGCCACTTAAAAGGAGGCATGGGAGTATCTTGAATGGACGCTTCACAGCCTCTTGAAGGAAAAAATCCGAGCCTCCTGAAGGGAGGCTTCAAGCCTTTTGAAAAAAGGCTTCCGAACCATTAGAATAGAGGCTCCCGAGCCTCTTGAAAGGAGCCTTCCGAGCCTTTTAAAAGAAGGCCTCCAAGCCTGCTGAAAGGCGGCTTTCGAGTCTCTCTAAAACCACTTTAGGGTTTTCTGAGCCTCTTGAAGGAAGGCTTTCGAGCCACTTAAAATGAAGCTTCTGAGTATATTGAATGGATGCTTCTGATGTTTTCGAGAATACGGTTCCAAGCCTCCTGAAAAAAGAATTCCGAGCCTCTTTGAAGGATGGCTTCCGACCTCTTTAAAGGAGGCTTCCGAGCCTATTGCAAAATGCCTTCCGAATCCTTTGAAAAGATCCTTCCGAGGCTTTTAAAAGAAGCAGAAAAAAGTTTATAGAAAAAAGCTTAAAAGAAGGCTTCCGGGTCTCTTGAAAAAAGGCTCCCGAACCTCTTGAAAGGTGTCCTCCAAGCTTCTTGGAAGGAGGCTTCCGGAACAGCGTAAAAGGATGCTTCCAATTCCTTTGCAACGAAGCAACTGAGCTTTTCGGGAAAAAGTTTTCATGTCTCTCAAATGGAGGCTTCCGAATCTGTAGACTCTTGATTTTAATCAAGAATCATATTCTTAACATATTATTCAACATTCTGTTTTGATCAGGTAGATTGCATAGAAGATTTTTCAAATTTGTTCGTCCGAGGTTTTGCCTTTTTGATCTTTTGTCATGCAGCCCTTCATCCATTGTACTGGTTTTGGAGGGCAGGATTCAATAGTCCATGAATTACTGATCTCCATGCGTATTATGTACAAGACAACGTTTTGAAATAAAAAAAAATCAAAACTTTACAATAAGTTTTGATAAAAATTGTAATTCATCCGCCATTACGCATTTTTCTCCGAGGTACCCCCTGGGCCCAACGAAGGTACCCCCAGGGGTTGAGAACCGCTGTTCTACACGGTTAGAAAAAAATACCTAATTTTAGATACTTTTTTTCTCTTACATCTCCCTCCCACTTCTCTTTGTTGTCATAAAATGAAGAGCGAAACCACTCAGCTAGGTGTGGGAACCCAACGTTAAGTAATCATGTTTGCAAAAGTTAAGTAAAATTTAACCTAACTTTTGGTTAGTTTCTATTTAAATTTAAGTATATTTGACATAATATTAAGCAAATTTTACATGATTTTAAGAAAAAATTACTTAATTTGAAAAGGACCTTATATTAGGTACTTTTTTCTAACCGTGTAAGCTTTTCAAAATTGTAAGCTCTGAGATGAGGAAGAAAACTTTTAAAAAATGAAAACCTGAATGATGGATTTTATAGCATTTTCCGTAATTTGTCATCATAATGTCAGAAACGAAAATTGTTGAGTTGTGCACGAAACCGTCGATATATCCTGTACGTCTTATTTTCTCTATTCAATGGGCACCTTTTTAAAACGAGTTTCACAGTTCGATAGCATTAGGTTTTTTTGTTCAACAACAGTCGTTTCAAATATTGGTAGCTTTTTATAGTTTTCAAGCAAATTATCAGTATCGATACTCCCCATTTATAAAAAATCTCAGCTAGGTCTGCGGTGACACTTTATGGCAGCTCAAGTTAGGTCTGCACTGGCATTCATATTTTTTGAATCTGCATCTCCCTCCACGCTTACCCCTATCGAGGTAATTGCGTGGTAATATTTGCTTCAAACGTCTAATTTTGAAAGTGATCAATTTCTCCAGAATTGTGGTAATTAGTTCTCTTAATCGCACTTAACATGAATCGCACTTATGAAATAGTTTGAATACAACAAATATGTGTTTTTTTTTTAAATTGCCCATTTATTGAGTTATATAAATAAAAACGCATTTACAATTGGGAAAAAAAAACGTTGACAGCAAGCAAAACACGAATTCGATTAACCTTTAGCAACCTCTTGGCTAATTACCCATAAAAGGTGAAACCGCTTGAGCTACCCGCCGAAGAGGATGAGGTCGCGTAGCTATTGGTGTAGTAAGTAAGGTAGGGACACGTGGGACAGAAGAAGATCGCGTTTAATCCGTAGTAAGCGAAGCAAAAGGCACATGCTGAACTGGTTCCATACAACTCCACAGCGAAGGTTTCTCCCAACGGTTTCACATTGAAGTGCATTCGGAGGCATTCCTTTGCGATGCGAACGGCCCGCTTGCATTTGTCGCATTCCTCTTCCTGTATTCTGGCTTGGCACTTTTCCACGTTTTCGGTAGCGTTGTACAGACCGCACTGCCGAGTGGCCAGCGGCACGTCAACTCCCGCGCTGTCAGTGTACAGTCCCATACGCATCAAGGTGCATCGTAGCAGGCAAGCGGCAGCCGGAACGTTGTAAGCTCCTTGTTGGACCATGGCCTGCAGGTCCTGGTGCGACAGACCCAAGATGGAGGCGCACTGCAGGAAAACTCTGGTGTACTGCACGTCGGTCTTCGGAACATACTCCTGCACGTTGGATTTCAATTCTCCATACTGGTCGGCATAGCACTGTCCCAATTGATTAGCCCGAGCGCACTTGTCGAAAACTGGAACCTTGTGGTCGACATGCTGCATGCAACGATCGGTGCGGTTCTCGTAGCAGTTATCTTCCGCATCCGGAGCAAAGAAGTTGGCGTAATTCGGTGTGAACTTGGCCACAGTATCGTTCCAGACATGAGCGACCACACCCACGCAGTGGATATTGCAATCTCCACTGCCATCGTTGTTCAGATATTTGGCGCACTCGTTGCTGGTCGAACTGAACGTTTTGAACACAGCGTCATGCCGAGCGAACACTCCGCCAAGTAAGGCGACCACCGCGATTGCGACCATTGAATGCAGACGATTCATTTTGATGACACTAATTAGACAAACTGTTGCTACACTGAAATGCTGCTGTTCAGTTGTGTGCTCTCTGGTGGCTCGCCCAGAGGCTTAAGTAGTTCTTTTGCCGTTTTGGCTGTTTTGGGCGCATGCACGTGCGGACGTGCACCGAGCCAGGAAACCGAAAATTCGAAAGCGTCCGATTTAAATAATAAACATACGCACTAGCATATGTAAATAGTGGCTCGCGGGGCTTATCCAGTCCTGAGAAATTGGTTTTACTTTTGATGAATGCAATGGGGCAGAGGTTCCCAAACTTTTGGATATGCGACTCACCTAGCAGAATCCCATATTGCTTGCGACCCACCAGGTACCAAATGCATTGATTTTGTGAAATTAGATAAAAATGAGTTCGCGTTAGATTGGACAAATTATAATAAATTGTTTTATTTACCATCATTGTATTTGTCAAAATTTCGCCAATTTTTTGGATTGGATTGGATGGAATTTTAATTTAACTTGGGTTGGATTCAGACTGATTTTGAATTGGATTTCGATTTGATTTAGATTGGATTTGAATTAGAAATGGATTGGATTTGAATTAGATATGGATTGGATTTTAAATAGATTTGGATTTGATTTAGATCAGGATTGGGTTCGGGGCTTACATTTGGATTGTATATTACTTTTTTCTACTTGTCCAAATATCGTATAACATAAAAAGGCCGTTGACATCGTCAGGTTTGTTGTTCTTTAATCATCTAATCATTAGTTAGATCCTAATTCAAAATATGGAATAGATTTGTGGGACAAAATAGTAACAAAATTATGAATTAGGATTTGTCTTTCGCGACCCACCACTGAACAGCCCACGACCCCCCTGGGGGTCGCGACCCACAGTTTGGGAACCTCTGCAATGGGGTGTTCGACATATTTACGTAATTTGGTTGAGACGAAATCAGAAATGAAACGATGATTAAGGTAACTTCATACGAAAAAAGTTTGCCTTTTATATAATGCACTTTGAAAAAGTTAATATTGACCAGGGATTGAATCCTAAAGTGAATGAGCAAGTCTCTCAATTATAATCTCTATATACATATACGATATGTAGCATCCCGCGCGAGAGTTGTCATGATAGATAACTGATTCGGGAGGCTATACCCCATGATAAATTTCTTTTAGAAAGCTCCAAATGCGGGGAGCACTGGCTCTGATGGTGCATTTCAACTTGTTCTATACAGTTGTGCAGTAACGAACACGCAATGGGCGGAAACAAAGCGAGAATCACCATTTTTGTGTGGGGACTGCCTATCCGATTCTGTTTTTTCGAACTTGTATACAAGTTTGATAAATTTGTTATCATGGCTTGTTATGTTTCGGAACAGTTTTTGCCTCTCTTTCATCGTTGTTAGTTATCTATTGAGAGCGATTTTTGCAAACCCTGATATTGACCGTTTACTTTGTAACCACTGGCGGAGTTGAGCTGGGGCATGATAGGGCACGTGACCTACCGAATTGAATATTTTTCCTGAAATTTAATTAAATACGCCAAATTGTTCTAGGAAAAAAAAACTGATTTTTCAACAATTTGCCAATTTTACCTAATGAAATATTTTGATTCCTCGAATTTCTGTAACAATTTCTTCAAAAATTCCTTCAAAACATCTTTTCGAAAATCCTTCAAGTTTTTGTTCAACTTTTGAAATTGTTCCAGAAATTTCTTTGAAAATTTCTTCAGTAAAACTATTAGAAAATGTTTCTACTTCTCTAGCAATAATATAGGAATTTACCCAGGAAATTCGTTTTGACATCCCTGGATTTTCGATAATTTTGTTGGAATATTTTTTTTTGGAAAATTATTATTAAAATATGTGAAGGAATTCTCGAAAGAGTTTCTAAGGGAAATTTTGAACATGAAATTTTCGAAGGAACCCTTGAAGTAATTTCCGAATGATTCCTAAAAGAATTTCTGAATGTATTTTTGAAGAGATTTCTGGAAGAATTTCTTAAGCCATATCCAAAGGTCTTAAGGAATTTATTAAAATTTGAAAGAATTCCTGGATGAAGTTCAAAGGAGTTCCAAGAATTTTCTCCTGGAGTTTTGGAGGGGATTTTTTAAAAAAGGGAGAAGTTCCTAAACAAAGAAAGTCGTGAAAGGAATTCTGCTAAAAGAATTTCGGGAGATTTTTCTGAAACCATTTCCGTAGGTATTCTTAAAGGAGCTTCCGAAGGATTTTTGATAGATATTTCCCAAGACATTTTCAAAGCATTTCTCAAAAGAAAATTGTATTATATAATTTGGGAGTTCTTCCAGTAATTTCTCAAATTTCCTTCCAAATTTCCCTTGAGAACTTCTTCAGAACATCCTCTCAATTTTTCGAAATTTCTTTTTTCGGAATTCCTTCCGTCATTCCTCGCGATTTTTTCAGCAACCCTTCCAGAAAATCTTTAGACCATTGGAGATTTCTTTTGAAATTACTTCGGATTTTGTTTTGAGCATATTTTCGGGAATCTTTTCAGAATCATTTAGAAATTCTTTCAAAAATCTTTCGGTCATTTAATTTGGAAATTCTTTTGGGAATTCCTGCGAAAAAATCTTTTTTTCGTATTAAATTTTTGGTTGAATCTCCTCTGAAAATTACTTTAATATTATTCTTTAATAAATTTCATCAAAATTCTTTCAGGAATTTCGGAAGGAATTTTATATTGTTTTACTAAGGAATTTCTGGAGGAATTTCATAAATTATTCTTAGAAGTTTCAGTAGGAACATTTGTATGATTTTCTAAATTATTCTTGGAAGAAACTCCTGGTGGAATTCCCAAATGTATTTTAGGAGGAAATTCCGAATGAATTTTTGAAGCAAATTTTAAAGCACAATTAGAATAGATTTTCTAGTAGAATTTTTTTAATGAATTTCTGAAGGAAGGAAAGGAATTATTAAAGGAATTCATGAAAGAATTTTCAATAGAATTTCCAAACAAAAACCTATTGGAATTTTCAAATAAATTTCTAGATTTTTACATGGATTCCTTTTGACTCGTGCAAGAATTCCTTCATGAACAACTGAAGAAATACCTTCGGGAATTCTTCCATAAATTTCTCCGGGTTATCGATCGAAAATTTCAGAACAATCGTAAAACAAAATCCTGTTTTAAACATTATGCAGTAAAATGAACACCAATGGAAAGCTACAGACCTTAGCTAACTTTTCTCTAAAGGAACTATGTTGTTTCGAACAAACGGAAAAAAAGTTGCGTCTACTTTTATAGAGTGTTGATTTTTAAAAAGCCCGGTAGCCTCCTTTCAACAGCCTCGGAAACCTTCTTTCAACAGCCTCGAAAACCTTCTATCAAGTGGCTGGGAAACCTACATTCAGTAAGCTCGGAATCCTATTTTCAAGTTGTTCGGAAGCATCCTCTCAAGAGGTCCGGAAGCTTCCTTTCAAGAAGTCCGGAAGCCTCCTTTCAAGAGGCCTGGAAGCCTCCTTTCAAGAGGCCTGGAAGCCTCCTTTCAAGAGGCCTGGAAGCCTCCTTTCAAGAGGCCTGGAAGCCTCCTTTCAAGAGGCCTGGAAGCCTCCTTTCAAGAGGCCTGGAAGCCTCCTTTCAAGAGGCCTGGAAGCCTCCTTTCAAGAGGCCTGGAAGCCTCCTTTCAAGAGGCCTGGAAGCCTCCTTTCAAGAGGCCTGGAAGCCTCCTTTCAAGAGGCCTGGAAGCCTCCTTTCAAGAGGCCTGGAAGCCTCCTTTCAAGAGGCCTGGAAGCCTCCTTTCAAGAGGCCTGGAAGCCTTCTTTCAAGAGGCCTGGAAGCCTCCTTTCAAGAGGCCTGGAAGCCTCCTTTCAAGAGGCCTGGAAGCCTCCTTTCAAGAGGCCTGGAAGCCACCTTTCATGAGGCCTGGAAGCCTCCTTTCAAGAGGCCTGGAAGCCTTCTTTCAAGAGGCATGGAAGCCTCCTTCCAAGAGGCCTGGAAGCCTCCTTTCAAGAGGCCTGGAACCTCCTTTCAAGAGACCCGGAAGCCTTCTTTCAAAAGCCCCGGAAATCTCCTTTCAAGATGCCCAGAAGCCTCCTTTTAAGAGGCCCAGAAGCCTCCTTTCAAGAGGCCTGGAAGCCTCCTTTCAAGAGGCCCGGAAGCCTCCTTTCAAGAGGCCCGGAATCCTTCTTTCGAGATGCTCGAAAGCCTCTATTCAAAGGGCTCGAAACTCATCTTTCGAGATAATTGGAAGGCAACGTTCAAGAGGCTCAGAAGGTCCTTTCAAGATGCTATGAAGCTTGCATGGCTCGTAAGTCACTTTTCAAGAGGCTCGGAGCTTCTCCTCAAAATCTCGATATAATGAAAATTTCAGCTAACTTTATGGATAGCCATATATCCCGTTAATTTTCAGAATCATTTTTCAAATATCTTATGAGTTATACTTATTTTCATTTACAGCAAAAAAAAATATTAGGTACCTCAATTGATGCAAAAGTCCAAAGGGGTATCTCTCAAGAAAAAGGTTGAGAACCGCTGTTCTAAATTATTCCTGGAGTAAATTCTTGGAGGAGTTCCCGGAATAATTTCTGAAGGATTGCATACTTCCAGAAATTTTTAAATCAATTTAAGAGAAATTCCTCAAAGATTTTGGGAAGGCATTCCCAAGACAATTTCTGTAGGAATTCCTGAAGGATTTTTTTAGGTATTACCGAAGAATTTTTCAAATTAATTTTAAAGAAATTCCTAAAAGAATTCGTAAAGAAAAAACTGAGGAAATTTTCGAAATTTCCTTAGATTTTATTTTTTAAATTTTCAAAGAAACGTTTTGAGGAATATCCAAAGGAATTGCTTGATTTGTCTCCGAAATAATTTCCGGAGGATTTTCTAAAAAAAATCCCTGGAGGAAATTTCAAAATAATTCTTGAAGGAATTTCAAAAGAAATTCTTGGAGAAATCGGTTACTTTGTGCATTTCGTTAGGAGAAATTTCTAAGGAAATTCCTGAAATTTTGTCCTAGAATTGTAGAAATTGGATGAAATTCCGGATGATTCACAGCAGAAATTGTCGAGGGGATGGAATTTCCGATGCTATCGGGAAGACTTCTTGGAAGAATTTTTGGAATTTATTTTTGAAATTTATTTCCTAAATAAATATTTAAGATATTTACGAAAAAAATTCCCTGAAGCAAATTCCCAAGAAATTCTTGCGGAAATCCGAAGAATTCTGTACAGTAGTAAAACCCGGTTTTGACACTGGAATTGCTTGATCAAAAATCCCCCAAAATGTCGAGATTACAGTCTATTAATTAACATACTTCTTTTACTCTTAAATCATGTTAATCTGCATAAAAACAGAGCTCATTTTTGGTTAATGTAATGTGATTATTGAGATTATAAATTTTTTTATTCACTGTTGATCTGACAGATCTTTTGGCCATTTCAGCTGGCGACGATTTTGGCGTCACTTTGCTTTGCGACGATTTCAAATCGTACGGCCGATAAGGTGGAGAATTGATAATATTTCCAAGGAAGATCCCAAATAGAAAATTTTAGACTACAGTTTCAACCAATAAACGTAATCATTATATTTCTAGTAAATTCTCAGATTCAGATTCAGATTTATAAAAGTTGCTTACATTCTGTTATTTCTAAACCATATTCTTCTTCTTCAATGGTTCTACACTTGATTGATGTCACTTGATTGGATGAAGTTTGCGCTTTTTCGTGCAACTGCGCCCCATTCTATTACTCATGGAAGATTTATTTTCGATTTTGAGGCAAACAAAATTCGGAATCACATTTAATATGCCTTCAAAGGGGGGTAATAGCAGTAATTATATTCTATTCTGAGGTCTATTAGCATGGATCCACATTTTGCCACAAAAGGCACAGATTGTGAATTCGAAGATTGCGAGTTCGATTCTCAGTTCGGTCCGGTATGTTTCCGGGTGGAAAACATTTAATATCCACCCGTTTATACACCTGGTACAACTCGTTATTCATGCGACCCCGACAGATACCGTTCTGCTGTTTACCCCCGAATATTGTCCATACGCTCAAACACTCCGAAAGCTCTCCGATCAGCCTCCTTTAACGTCCATGTTCCATGGCCGTATAAAGCCACCGGAAGAATCAGAATAGTATACAGCGTGAATTTTGTCTTCGTTTGCAGACTACGGGACTTAAGCTGGTTATGAAGTCCGTAACAAGCCTTATTTGCAGCTGCAATACGCCAATTTCACTTCGCGGGGAACATCGTTGTCGCACGTCACTTATGTTCTAAGATACACAAATTCTTCCACCACTTCAAAATTTTCACCATCTAGCACCATTTCACTACCACCACACTAATGAACCCACGATGATTGCCAGCGACCATGTACTTCGTTTTGCTGGTATTGATCGTAAGTCCAATCCTCGCTGTCTCCCCCACCCTGCTTTAAACCATCTAAGGTAACAAATTATGTCGATATTTCAATCGCAACCCTTACACTTGATTTCGATCCATCCAACGTTATACGAATCAACCGTATCAGTTTCGCCGGAAAACCATGTTCAAGCATAATTTGCCATAATTCTTTCCGTTTCACTGAATCGTGCGCCGCCTTGAAATCAATAAACAGATTATGTGTCTGCAAGTTGCACTCCCGGAATTTATGAAGGATCTGTCTCTGGGTAAACATCTGATCCGTCATTAATCAGCCCTCACGAAAACCTGCTTGGTATTCGCCGACGAAGGACTCTTCAAGCGGTCTCAATCTGTTGAACAGCATACTGGACATAATCTTGTACGCCGAATTGAGGAGGGTTATTCCTCGGTAATTGGCGCACTTCTTAAAGAGAGGGAAAATGAGGCCGTCCAACATACTTCGACATACTATGGTGCAGAACTACATAAAGCTGCTCACTGCCATGTTTGAGAAGTTCAGCCAGGAGCTGCCTTATTGTTTTTCAGATCTTTAATAGCTTTTGTAACCTAGTCTAGTGTAGGCGACTCCACAGCTTGTCCATCGCTAATATTGATTCTGTTCACCGATGCACAGTCACTTCCACTATTCATCAAAGTCTCAAAGTATTGCTTTCACCTGGCAGCCACTTCCGTTTTCATCTGTCAGCAAATTCACTTCTTGGTCGTTGCACATGACGGGATATGGCACTGTCTTTCTCCGTACGCCATTGACAGTCTCACAAAACCTCCGCATATCATTCTGCTCTATTTTTCCTGCGCCTCGCTAATCACTTGTTCTCCGTATTCTTTCTTCTTGCTGCGGTGGGTTCGTTTTTCAACGGCTCTTGCTTCCTTGTACCGATCTCTATTCGATCGTGTACCCGACACCAACATTCGGCTTCTGGCAACGTTCTTCTCGTCTGTCACTTTCTGACACTCCACATCGAACCAACCCGTCCTGGATCACCTCTGTGCAGTGCCTACCACTTCTCGTGCTGTTGTGCTCACCGCTCCTTGGATCGACTCCCATAGATCGTTGTTGTTGTCGTTAACGTTGATTGCATTTATCCGTTCGTCGAGCTTCTTGCGGTACTCAGCAGATACTCCTTCCGCCGACAATCGCTGGAAATGGTAACGCATCGTTGTTTAGGCTGAAGAATTTGCCCGTATCCTCACCACACAGATTCGTTCGCTAATGGGTTTCCACCGCATCACTTGCTTCATCTGCTTGCCCATCATTATGAAACCAACTCCATGCTCTGCTTTTCCGCCGCCACTGTGATAGATGTTATACTTGAATGCAGTGTTGGTCGTGAGGTCCACGGCTCGGAATTCACGTTCTCCGGATCTAGGCCATCGGACTTCTTGAATAGCGGCCACGTTCACTCAAACCTTCTGCAGTTCATGAGCCAGAAGGCTCACTCGTCCAGGTTCATTTAGGATCCTGACAATTCAGGTACCGAGTGTCCAATCATAGTCCTTATTTTGATGCCGGGTTGGTTGCCAAAAATAACGTTCTCTTTTTCCTATATCTCCATTTTTCGTGGTACTTGAGAGGCTTCACTAAGCTACCTTACCGGGGTCGCGTTACCTACATCACGCTGGTGGGGCTGCCACCATAAGTATAGATGACGCGATACAGCATTTCGTTAATCAGTCGCTGGGTACCAGGCAGACGTTGTTTGAGCCGCACCTCCTGGTGTACAGACGCTCGAGGCGTACCTTTTCACTCTAGCTGATGTAAGAAGGACAACAGTGCCCAGGCTGCAAGTCACAATATTCGGTGTTGCATGGACACGCAGCTAACCTCGAGGGTGCGTTGTGCACTGGCCCCCCTTTGAAGCATTACTTTCTGGTTGTACCGAAGGGACTATGGGCTTGGCGGCTATGGAAACGGTTTAGCGGGTCGGGGATGCAGTCCTGCCTCCCTCGTTTGCTGTTGGAGGTGGCCCCTAACTCCGCACTTCCTGGACAACCCAAGATGTCTGTTGAGCAGATTCCCCCTCCATTGCTTAGGAAGAAAAAAAAAACACACACACACGCCTTACACAAGTATTGAACTCCAGTTCTCTTCTTATAATCCGGGATGCGTACCACTGCTCCATACGACCGACGTGTAAAATTATCAAATTTTTACTTCATAAGTTGATTTCATATATGCCACTTGTGTCAAAGTTCATCATAAGTTCAATCAGGATAAAATGTGAACTAGAAAGTTCGTATAATGTCAAGGTGGCACTAAATGCGAACTTTATGTCACAAAAAGTTCACACCGAACTGATTCTGAATTTGAAAGTTCACAAAAAGTTCGTATGGAGCTTGATTTTGAACTTTAAAGTTTAGAAAAAGTTCCTGTGGACCTGATTGGCGGCTTTGAACATTTTGATGTTTCACTTTGTTTTGTTTTTGTAACAGTGTTCCTATGCTCATGTTCGTATTATTCAGAAGTTTTTTTGTACTAGTGAAGTGAAAAAATTATTTTGTGAACTTTTGTGCTGACAGCAAGTTTGGTTTCTGCTATCGTGGAACTTGATAGAAGTTCGGAACTTCGGAACTGTGAACTTTATAGTTCGGAATAATATTGATTTTTCAAGCTGATTTTAAGTGCTGTTAGTACTTGAACTGAACTTCTTGTTAAAAGTTCGGAACAATAATTTAAGTAGCATGACGTGAACTTTAAAGTTCAGACGAAGAGGAATAATCAACTTTTTGCAACTTTGAAGTTCATTAATAGTATTAATTGAGAGTCTAGTTCGGTATATGAACAATGGAGCTATATTTGAACTGAATGTGAACTTCTTAGTTCAACCCTCAAGTCTAATCTGAACTTTTGGTTGCTTGGGTATAATTTACTCTATTGACTCCACCCAAAAGGTGCAAAAATGGGTCATCCAAAAGCAAATTATAGTCGTTCCATACTCTTCCGACTATCACTTATAAGTAGTAACAAAAATAGTAAGAACTAGAGCACAGTGTGGTAGATCTTACTCCGGAATGCACCACCAAAAAGGTGTCTGCCCAGCATTACAGGTTCCGTTAACTGCCTGGCTAATTGTTTCACCCCCAGGCCATTCATCCCCTCGGCACGGGTCACCTGACACCTTAGGATTCGGCTTAGGGACGTCATATTGTCAGCATCAGTGTTATGCCGAGCCAGCGTTATGACCAGATTTACACCGTTACGCACTACTTACTTCAGAGTATCCATACCCCAGCGTAACGGGTGAACTAGTCTTCACCCACTAAATCGGTTAAGGATTACTAAATAAAAAGTTGTTTAATCAACCGAGTTTTGTACTTTCCATTTAATTCCACTACGTTTTGTTATCTTTGCTTCAGTGTTTTGTACTTGACTCGACTTGTCGTCGAGTGACTATGCCAAGTCGAGTCAAGTACAAGACACTGAAGACGACTTCACAGTTGAGGTCGAAATACGTATCTGCAAAGATAACAAAACGTAGTGGAATTAAATGAAAGTACTAAACCCTAGTAACACAGTTCATATCGATTTGGTTGCAGCAACTCCAATGTGACCGGATTTGGTCGCATATGAGTCACAGTGACTGATATGTGACAAGTGTGCTAGTTGAGAACTCGTCTTAGACGGTTGAATACATTCCACTAAAAAGAACTTCAAATATTTTTTTGGAGTTGTTGAATATTTTTCTTAGCTTTTGTGCTCACATATACACACATACATACACACGGACAGACAGACATTTAATCAGTATAACACTATGGGTCTCCGAGACTTCTATAAAAAAAAAGTTCGTTTTCGGAGTGAAATAACAGCCTTTTGGTACAACTTTCTTGCACGAGAAAGGCAAAAAATTTAAATGGTTGGAAAAAACAGCAGGTAGAGTTAAAGATAATAATAAATAACATAAATAAGTCAAACATCTCACGTTTTCCGATTAGAATTTCGTAGGAAAACTAATTTCCCAAAAGTTCCTTACTCGACAGCCGTGTCTTGTTCCGTTTGACCAAAAAATAAATCTCCATGCCGAAAGCAAAGCAAAAACCAAACCACAAAAAAGCACACTCTCTTGCCCTTGGAGAAACGATCTCACAACCCAACCCGTCAGCTTTCTCCCTGTAGCACAGTGGCTGAAATCGATTGAAGGCGCTTTATAGTACTTTTATTAACAACGTCATGGTGTCCTTCCATACATTTGATCAGTAAGGTAATATGCTTCTTAAAGGTATTCAGGCTAAAAGCGAGATGAAAAAAAATATTTTTTTTTCATTTTACATCATACAAGAATTGAGGTTCGTAAATTTATTAATCAAATCAATTCTTTTTATCCCAACAATTTTTAAACATGTTCATGATATAAGCTGGAACAGAACTTTAAACTTGTTCATGATATAGAGTCTGTCCACGTTAAATTTGGATACCCAACTTACAACGAGATTTTAAAAAAAAATTGTACAAACCACTGATACGAACCATTTACATGGCAGTTAAATCAATTCGCTTCATGTGCTTCTTTCAGCATGTTTAAGCTTGCGGCCAAATTGATGAAATGGCGAAATCAAAAAAATCAATTGATGAAATGGCGACATTATCTGAGTATCCGAAATAATATAACGTGGACAGGCTTTGAATTGGAATGAAATAAAGTTTTCCGTGGAATGGAATAAAGTTTTCTGTTCTACGAACACTTTTTTACTTAATTATTCAAAGTACCCGGACATCTTAATATATTGAACAGTTATGAATATGTATTTTATTACCTATGTAAAAATCATTATGGAAACAGGTTTACAAACTCGCGAATTGCAAACACTTCTATTGTGCTCAGAAGAGTCTAGGTACCTGGGACTAAGGTGAAACAATCAAGGCAACAGTTGAAAATCGATGGTGAAAGAGAAGAACATGTGTCAAAACAAGGAAAAAAGCAGCGTCTTTGCCAGTCTCGTATTGGCATATAAGCAACAGGCATATGGAGACGAATGGTGCATTGTTTCATCAATTCCAAAATTTCCCGTAATTCCCAAATTTTTGTGCAATATTCTGCATACCAATAAGGTTAAAGGCTAAAGCCGATTAAATTTTTTTGAAAAAACAAACCAAACATTTACTTACAACACGACAGTTTACGTATTAAATTAAAGTCAATCACTGGAACTTTGTTATGTGTCTGAGATTGTCTGCCACAATTTACCCCTTTTGTCTAGATGCAGTTATATCGAATATGACTAAAAAATCCCTTAAAAATATTATAACTTTTTTTTTCAAATTTTTGCGTCACCAAATGGCGTAACCTATTGTAGGGTGCTGTCAATATACGATACACTGCGCGGCTGTTGTAACGTTTCCAAAACCGCATTTGCCCAAGATTCCACGCGGCGTTTCGGGTTTGAAAGGAACAACCGCACCTTAGGAAACGCCGCAATGTTATGTCCCCATAAGAATTGAATATACGGGCAGCAAAAAGCGCGGTGCGTCGTTTCCTGTGGGGAGCGCCGCGTGTACTTTTGGGCAAATGCGTTAATAGTATTATCGAGATTGTTCGACGCAACAGCCCCTTGTACCAGTTATCAGTTACCACAGTTGGTAGCGACAGAGCGACTCTACGTACAATGGACGATCCGAGGAGCGTGACTGTCAAACTATTATCATCGAGCAAATATGAAAATATAAACAGACAGTGATAACAGATATAAGTGTTTGTGCAAAGCAATGTATTCTCTACCCACCCTAATGTAAATGTATTACGATCAATGTATTTGTAGTCCTCCCGTACTCTATAATAAATAAATAGTTATGTCTCTCGTTTTATTTTATCACAAAAAAGTACACATCGTAGGAACATTTTCACCCATGCGCGATCAATAAGTAAAGTTATTAGGTATAAAGGTGAATTTGTATAATTTTATAAGATTGAGTTAGACTGAACTTGGAACTATTTACAGTTGAAGAAATCAAATAAGAGATATTGTTGCGAATTAGGTATTGAAACTTTATAGGGAGACTGAAATGTAAGTGAACTTGCTAAATTGAATACTAAACCTGTTTTTAATTAAAACTACTTTTTAGCTTTAAGCTGATCACAACTATGTTAAAATTGGTTGATTTGCTAAGAGAACTCCCACCTATTGCAACAGAGATATTTCTAGAACAAGCTAAAAAAATAAAAAAGATATGATGAAAAAAAAACAGTTTCAATGAGAAGTCGTCATAAACCGTAACAAATCTCAAAAAGTAATTAAATTACTAACTTGACGTCTTCGACAAAGTAGCTCTGAACAACTTTTGCTACATCTGAAGACACAAATCATATCTAAACCATCATTTGAAAAGGGCATTTTCATTTCATTTATTTAGTCTACATCTAAACAGATAACACTGAATCAACAATTTGACGCCACAATACACGGTTCGAGGCCGCATCTCTCCATCCTCGAATACGTCCCCATGCTCGCCAAGTCGTTTTGCACCTGGTCTGCCCATCTTGCTCGCTACGCTCCACGCCGTCTCGTACCTGCCGGATCGGAAGCGAACACCATCTTTGCAGGGTTGCTGTCCGGCATTCTTGCAACATGTCCTGCCCATCGTACCCTTTCGGCTTTAGCTTCCTTCTGGATACTGGGTTCGCTGTAGAACTGGGCGAGCTCGTGGTTCATTCTTCGCAGCCACACACCGTCTTCTTGCACACCGCCAAAGATGATCCTAAGCACCCGTCTCTCGAATATTCCGAGTGCTTGCAAGTCCTCCTCGAGCATTGTCCATGTTTCATGTCCGTAGAGGACAACCGGTCTTATTAGCGTCTTGTACATGACACATTTTGTGCGGTGGCGAATCTTTTTTGACCGCAGTTTCTTC
The DNA here is from genome assembly GCF_024139115.2 of Armigeres subalbatus. Classification (NCBI taxonomy): domain Eukaryota; kingdom Metazoa; phylum Arthropoda; class Insecta; order Diptera; family Culicidae; genus Armigeres; species Armigeres subalbatus. Next base: position 333,141,591 of record NC_085141.1, read on the forward strand.
TGGAGCCCGTAGTACGCCCGACTTCCACAGATGATGCGCCTTTGTATTTCAAGACTAACGTTGTTGTCAGCCGTTAGCAATGTTCCGAGGCAGACGAATTCCTCGACCACCTCGAAGGTAACCCCGTCTATCGTAACACTGCTTCCCAGGCGGGCCCTGTCGCGCTCAATTCCGCCCACAAGCAGGTACTTTGTCTTTGACGCATTCACCACCAGTCCAACTTTTGTTGCTTCACGTTTCAGGCGGGTGTACAGTTCTGCCACCTTTGCAAATGTTCGGCCGACAATGTCCATGTCATCCGCGAAACAAATAAATTGACTGGATCTGTTGAAAATCGTACCCCGGCTGTTACACCCGGCTCTCCGCATGACACCTTCTAGCGCAATGTTGAACAACAGGCACGAAAGTCCATCACCTTGTCTTAGTCCCCGGCGCGATTCGAACGAACTGGAGTGTTCGCCCGAAATCTTCACACAAATTTGCACACCGTCCACCGTTGCTTTGATCAGTCTGGTAAGCTTCCCAGGGAAGCTTCTTCTTCTTCTTATTGGCATTACATCCCCACACTGGGACAGAGCCGCCTCGCAGCTTAGTGTTCATTAAGCACTTCCACAGTTTTTAACTGCGAGGTTTCTAAGCCAGGTTACCATTTTTGCATTCGTATATCATGAGGCTAGCACGATGATACTTTTATACCCATGGAAGTCGAGACAATTTCCAATCCGAAAATTGCCTAGACCGGCACTGGGAATCGAACCCAGCCACCCTCAGCATGGTCTTGCTTCCCAGGGAAGCTGTTCTCGTCCATAATTTTCCATAGCTCAACGCGGTCTATACTGTCGTATGCCGCCTTGAAATCAACGAACAGTTGGTGTGTTGGGACCTGGTATTCACGGCATTTTTGAAGGATTTGCCGTAGAGTGAAGATCTGGTCCGTAGTCGAGCGGCCGTCAACGAAGCCGGCTTGATAACTTCCCACGAACTCATTCACTAATGGTGACAGACGACGGAAGATGATCTGGGATATCACTTTGTAGGCGGCATTAAGGATGGTGATTGCTCGAAAGTTCTCACACTCCAGTTTGTCGCCTTTCTTGTAGATGGGGCATATAACCCCTTCCTTCCACTCCTCCGGTAGCTGTTCGGTTTCCCAGATTCTGACTATCAGTTTGTGCAGGCAAGTGGCTAGCTTTTCCGGGCCCATCTTGATGAGCTCAGCTCCGATACCATCCTTACCAGCTGATTTATTGGACTTTAGCTGTTGGATGGCATCCTTAACTTCCCTTAAGGTGGGGGCTGGTTGGCTTCCATCGTCCGCTAAACTGACGTGATCATCTCCTCCGCTGCCTTGACTTTCACTGCCTGTACTCTCAGCGCCATTCAGATGTTCCTCGTAGTGCTGCTTCCACCTTTCGATCACCACACGTTCGTCCGTCAAGATGCTCCCATCCTTATCCCGGCACATTTCGGCTCGCGGCACGAAGCCTTTGCGGGATGCGTTGAGCTTCTGATAGAACTTGCGTGTTTCTTGAGAACGGCACAGCTGTTCCATCTCCTCGCACTCCGCTTCTTTCAGGCGGCATTTCTTCTCCTGAAAAAGGCGGGTCTGCTGTCTCCGCTTCCGTCTATAACGTTCCACGTTCTGCCGAGTATCTTGCTGCAGCGCGACCGCCCGCGCTGCGTCCTTCTCCTCCAGAATCTGTCTGCACTCTTCGTCGAACCAATCGTTCCGTCGACTTCGTCCCATATACCCGACGTTGTTCTCCGCTGCGTCGTTAATGGCCGCTTTGACTGTATTCCAGCAGTCCTCAAGAGGGGCCCCATCGAGCTCACCCTCTTCCGGCAACGCTGCCTCGAGATGCTGCGCGTATGCAGTGGCGACATCAGGTTGCTTCAGTCGCTCTAGGTCGTACCGCGGCGGTCGTCGGTACCGAACATTGTTGAAGACGGATAGTTTTGGGCGCAGTTTAACCATCACCAGATAGTGGTCAGAGTCGATGTTAGCGCCACGATATGTCCTGACGTCGTTAATGTCGGCGAAGTGCTGTCCATCAATCAGAACGTGGTCGATTTGTGATTCTGTCTGCAGTGGTGATCTCCAGGTGTACCGATACGGGAGGCTGTGTTGGAAGTAGGTGCTGCGAATGGCCATATTCTTGGAGGCGGCGAATCAATTAGTCGTAGGCCGTTTTCGTTCGTCAGCCGGTGAGCGCTGAACTTCCCAATAGTCGGTCTAAACTCCTCCTCTTGGCCAACCTGAGCGTTCAAATCTCCTATGTTGATTTTGACGTCGTGCTTGGGCAGCTGTCGTACTCACGTTCCAGCTGCGCGTAGAATGCATCCTTATCATCATCAGTGCATCCAGAGTGTGGGCTATGGACGTTGATTATGCTGAAGTTGAAGAACCGGCCTTTGATCCTCAACCTGCACATTCTTTCATTGATCGGCCACCACCCGATCACGCGTCTTTGCATATCGCCCATCACTATGAAAGCTGTTCCCAGCTCGTGTGTATTGCCGCAGCTCTGGTAGATGGTAGATGGTAGATGGACTTAGTGTCCCTCACTGGCACTCGGACGATAATCAGCCGCCTTTAACATGGAGAACAGACGCTGTTGTGAGCCGATCCTGACATGGATAACAAACGCTCAGTAAGATTTGCAACTCCGGAGAGGAGCACCCGCCCCCCCTTCCCTGTCAGCATACGACCATAGTTCCCACCGGGGTTGGTTACCCGATCTTCCCTAAGGTTGCTCGTATCCCGGCCAGCACCGCGGGGAGGTAGGGATAGGAGTTGCTTGGTAAGAGGCTAAGGACCGCGAGATGGGGTCTATTTTATTCCTTCAGGTACGCGAAGTACCAATGGTACGCTTTACCCAGCATTCGTCGTGCCGCTTTATATGTAGACAAAGAATCAGAAGGAATAATTGTTGGCTGTTACGCCTTTTTCAAATGTTGGTCTAGATATGTTGTCAAGTGAAGCAAATAATAATTTCATTTCACTTTTGTGGGAATTGATCATTAAGCAAAATACCTCAAAAGAAGCGCATTAACTTACTGATAAAATCTCTGGAAGATACCATTACACATCCTAGCATTACACTAAGTCGCATAATAAAAGTACTAAAATAAACGCCCTAAAAACATGATTTTAGCCACTGTGCGTAGCCATCTTTCGATTGCCGCAATCATCCATACCGAGCATGATTGTAGCGCCGAAGACCCGGAGAAACATGTCCCAATCACAGGAAGCAGCCCGCTCGGAGCTCTTTCGTGGTGGCGCATGATAAATTACAATCGGATACAGGTTCCATATCGATGAGAAAGATGATATTCCCCTGTCGAGCAGCGTCCCCCGTCCGTGTGCACCCAATTTCACTTGCGTTGCGAGCCCTACTCGGTGCTCGCCGATGCGATGCTATGTTGGCCACCATGGTCGAGCTCGATGATGACGCGAAACTTGGATCATCATCAGTCAGAAAAGGATGAAAAATGTTGCAGATCATATTTCTGTGAAGAATTTGTCAATTTTGTGCAAGCATAGAAATATAAAAAAAACTCCGCCTATCCGTCTAGTGGGGTGAAGTCGTAATTAAAGACCCATCCCATGATTTTCAGTGGTAAACTAAGATGATAAAAAGGCAATTAAATTGAAATTAATAACCTCATCATGTGTTTGGGAGCTTTTGCACTGGCTTCACAGGCTATTAAATTTACCAAGGAAACATCAAATGTTAAATGTTGATTGCAATTTGTTCACATTGTCGTTATTACCAAAGGTAATTTATCTTCTAATTAAAATGGATAAAATAAAGAAAAACTGCTCATGATACGTTTCCAATTATTAACAATGCTAAACTGTATACGGAAAAGATTCTTTTCGAATTCCTTACGAATCATAAATTCAGAGAAGATTATTCGATAAACCTGATAACGAGGCAAGTAATGAACTCCATGAAGCAAATGCAATTTCCAGGGATAAAATTCTCATAAATCACGTTAGATATTTGTTCCCAAGAAAAGTCTTCCAATGTATATTTGATGAAATTCTGCAGGAGATTCATAACCGATTCCATTTCAATTTACGAAGAGCGTTTTGCATTTTTACACAAATTTCTTTATACCTAAGTCACGCTTCCGAATAAGAAAATTCCAACTAAATCTGGTTGACATTCCTGACGTTATCTGAATCGCAAACGCTCTTACTTTCATCCATCCATTCTTGCTTGTTTGCACTGCGCCGATAGAATGACAACCAAGGGCCATACGGCCTACAATCGGCTACAGATAGGCTCCCCACATCAGACGACATCATCGCTTCTTGTTACCGATTGGAACACAATTTTTCCATCAAGCTTAACCGGAGATTTGCCGAATTTCGGCGATGCGATGCTTTGTTGTCTTTGTTCCGGAGTGCGATGGGCTCACCATTTCGCCAGCAGACATAAACAGCACTCGGGGTCGGGCCGTACTCTGCGGTGTGTTGTGTCTTTCGCTAAGCTTGTTGTGGGCTCGCGAACGAGTTGAATGAAATATCTGCGCCACGATAAAACAAAAAAACAGTTTGCTACAAGGAAATCAAATCAGCTGTGAGGGAAACTTTACGACTTGTGGTTTCTTTTTCCTGAGGTGAGAAGTATGAAGCTTTGCAGTCTGTTTTTTATAGTTATGGAAATCGATAATAAACACTTTAGAAAGGTCATAGAAACAAAGACCAGATTTGATTCGTTTCAGACCAAAAAATGGTTCCGACTGAATTGCAGTTGATTTCAATATGAAAATGATGATCAGTTATGAACTGGACATAACATAACAAGATTCTGGTGTGGATCCTCCTAGCGTTTCCCTTTGTTGAATCATTGCTTACGATTCGGTTATTTTTGGAAAAAAAATCTCTCCAAGTGTTATAGAAAGTGTTCGACAAAAAATGAAACTAGCCCACACATCGCTATGTGAAATGGTGATATACTTCCAGCCACAGTTTGAGATAAAATTCCTTCCTTCATTCTGTCACTTCTTGAAAAATAAATTCTTTTTATCTCAGTCAACCCACAGAACAATCTACATCGAGGCAAATTCGAATTCCCTTTGAGGGCGTCCTTCATGTTTCTTCATACATTCACATGACTCGGATCCACATCCGCCGTTAAACCCATCCGCCAGATGACGCTCAGTTTTCCATTCGTCCCCACTACTGCTCAAGAACAATAAATACGAAATGAATCTTTGATAGTGAACGCTTGGGAAACGTCACAGACGGCTGTTTCCATGATTTATAATTTTTCTTTCTTGCTGAATCCGACCGCAGCCTTACATTTTTTTTTTGTTGTTTGCCTCCGAATGAGGAGAAGCTCACTATTGTCTCGGCGCTCTGCTGATGCTGCTGAACCCATCACATTGTGTTTACCTACGACGACCGACCAGGACTGTGTGAAAGCGCATCGGATCCGGAACCTGCCCGTAAGGCGCAAAACCAAACCTCTGAACCGGACACCGCCACTATCTCTGCTCGTTCTCGTTATTTGTCCCTCTCTTGGGTGTTGGCGCGCCCTAGGAGAAGGCGTAAAAAATGCACTTGAACTATTCAACTTCGACGGCAGTTCGTCCATCTTATCAACATGATTCTAGGAAATAGCCAACGGCATTATATATAATAAAATAAATTCATATTCGACTAAATATTATGAATTCCGAAAATTGATGAATTTCCTTTGCTTCATGTCCGGAAGAATTGGAAACTTTTGTTTGAGCTACAGGTCCTGGGCCCTAACAAAATAGGAATAGAGTTACGATCAAGTTCCGATAGTTGTTTTCCATAGCCAAAGCGCAAAATAAACATTTGATAAAACCCAACACCTCGGTGTTCTGCGATCCGTACCAGGGACTGAATGGTTGATGGGGCTTTAAGATGCTGAACAGCGAAGAATGTTCGTCAAACTGCTTGACTGCTGTGTACGTTGCATTCCGTGGGGATGACGTTAAATAAGTTGAATTGTCAGTCACCGCTCCTGTTCCAGCCGATTAGCCGTTTTTGAGCATTATAAGACTGAAAGCCATAACCTGAAGTAAACCTTCTGAAATTCCGAAGGGAATCATTTTGGGAATTGGACGAGATTTTCTCTGCAGAAGGGAGTTCTTCGGAATCCGGGAAGGATTCCCTTCGGAATCCGGAAAGGATTCCCTTCGGAATCCGGAAAGGATTCCCTTCGGAATCCGGAAAGGATTCCCTTCGGAATCCGGAAAGGATTCCCTTCGGAATCCGGAAAGGATTCCCTTCGGAATCCGGAAAGGATTCCCTTCGGAATCCGGAAAGGATTCCTTCGGAATACGGAAAGGATTCCCTTCGGAATCCGGAAAGGATTCCTTCGGAATCCGGAAAGGATTCCTTTCGGAATCGGAAAGGATTCCCTTCGGAATCCGGAAAGGATTCCTTCGGAATCCGGAAAGGATTCCTTCGGAATCGGAAAGGATTCCCTTCGGAAAGGATTCCCTAAAGGATTCCCTTCGGAAAGGATTCCCTTCGGAATCGGAAAGGATTCCTTCGAATCCGGAAAGGATTCCTTCGGAATCGAAAAGGATTCCTTCGGAATCGGAAAGGATTCCCTTCGGAATCGGAAAGGATTCCTTCGGAATCGGAAAGGATTCCTTCGGAATCCGGAAAGGATTCCCTTCCGGAATCGGAAAGGATTCCTTCGGAATCCGGAAAGGATTCCTTCGGAATCCGGAAAGGATTCCTTCCGGAATCGGAAAGGATTCCTTCGAATCCGGAAAGGATTCCTTCGGAATCGGAAAGGATTCCTTCGAATCCGGAAAGGATTCCTTCGGAATCGGAAAGGATTCCTTCGGAATCCGGAAAGGATTCCTTCGAATCGGAAAGGATTCCTTCGAATCGGAAAGGATTCCCTTCGGAATCGGAAAGGATTCCTTCCGGAATCCGGAAAGGATTCCCTTCGGAATCCGGAAAGGATTCCTTCGGAATCCGGAAAGGATTCCCTTCGGAATCGGAAAGGATTCCTTCGGAATCCGGAAAGGATTCCCTTCGGAATCCGGAAAGGATTCCTTCCGGAATCGGAAAGGATTCCTTCGGAATCGGAAAGGATTCCTTCGGAATCCGGAAAGGATTCCTTCGGAATCGGAAAGGATTCCCTTCGGAATCCGGAAAGGATTCCCTTCGGAATCGGAAAGGATTCCCTTCGGAATCCGGAAAGGATTCCTTCGGAATCCGGAAAGGATTCCCTTCGAATCCGGAAAGGATTCCTTCCGGAATCCGGAAAGTTCCTTCGGAATCCGGAAAGGATTCCCTTCGGAATCCGGAAAGGATTCCTTCGAATCGGAAAGGATTCCCTTCGGAATCGGAAAGGATTCCCTTCGGAATCCGGAAAGGATTCCTTCGGAATCCGGAAAGGATTCCTTCGGAATCGGAAAGGATTCCTTGGAATCCGGAAAGGATTCCCTTCGGAATCCGGAAAGGATTCCCTTCGAATCCGGAAAGGATTCCCGGAATCGGAAAGGATTCCTTCGAATCCAGAAGGATTCCTTCGAATCCGGAAAGGATTCCTTCGGAATCCGGAAAGGATTCCCTTCGAATCCGGAAAGGATTCCTTCGGAATCCGGAAAGTTCCCTTCGGAATCCGGAAAGGATTCCCTTCGGAATCGGAAAGGATTCCTTCGGAATCGGAAAGGATTCCCTTCGGAATCCGGAAAGGATTCCTTCGGAATCCGGAAAGGATTCCTTCGAATCGGAAAGGATTCCTTCGGAATCGGAAAGGATTCCCTTCGGAATCCGGAAAGGATTCCTTCGGAATCCGGAAAGGATTCCCTTCGGAATCCGGAAAGGATTCCCTTCGGAATCGGAAAGGATTCCTTCGGAATCCGGAAAGGATTCCTTCGGAATCCGGAAAGGATTCCTTCGGAATCGGAAAGGATTCCCTTCGAATCCGGAAAGGATTCCCTTCGGAATCCGGAAAGGATTCCTTCCGGAATCCGGAAAGGATTCCCTTCGGAATCCGGAAAGGATTCCCTTCGGAATCCGGAAAGGATTCCCTTCGGAATCCGGAAAGGATTCCCTTCGGAATCCGGAAAGGATTTCCTTCGGAATCCGGAAAGGATTTCCTTCGGAATCCGGAAAGGATTTCCTTCGGAATCCGGAAAGGATTTCCTTCGGAATCCGGAAAGGATTCCCTTCGGAATCCGGAAAGGATTCCCTTCGGAATCCGGAAAGGATTCCCTTCGGAATCCGGAAAGGATTCCCTTCGGAATCCGGACAGGATTCCCTTCGGAATCCGGACAGGATTCCCTTCCTTCGGAATCCGGCAAGGATTCCCTTCCTTCGGAATCCGGAAAGGATTCCCTTCCTTCGGAATCCGGAAAGGATTCCCTTCCTTCGGAATCCGGAAAGGATTCCCTTCCTTCGGAATCCGGACGGGATTCCCTTCCTTCGGAATCCGGAATGGCATCCCTTCGGAATCCGGACAGGATTCGCTTCGGAATCGGACAGGATTCCTTCGGAATCCGGACAGAATTCCCTACCGGAATCCGGACAGGATTCCCTTCGGAATCCGGACAGGATTCCCTTCAGAATCCGGACAAGACTCCCGCCGGTATCCGGACAGGATTCCTTCGGAATCGGACAGGATTCCCTTCGGAATCCGGACAGGATTCCTTCGGAATCGGACAGGATTCCCTTCGGAATCGGACAGGATTCCTTCGGAATCGGACAGGATTCCTTCGGAATCGGACAGGATTCCTTCGGAATCCGGACAGGATTCCTTCGGAATCGGACAGGATTCCTTCGAATCGGACAGGATTCCCTTCGGAATCGGACAGGATTCCTTCGGAATCCGGACAGGATTCCTTCGGAATCCGGACAGGATTCCTTCGGAATCGGACAGGATTCCCTTCGGAATCCGGACAGGATTCCTTCGGAATCCGGACAGGATTCCTTCGGAATCCGGACAGGATTCCTTCGGAATCCGGACAGGATTCCTTCGGAATCCGGACAGGATTCCTTCGGAATCCGGACAGGATTCCCTTCGGAATCGGACAGGATTCCTTCGGAATCCGGACAGGATTCCTTCGGAATCCGGACAGGATTCCTTCGAATCGGACAGGATTCCTTCGGAATCCGGACAGGATTCCTTCGGAATCGGACAGGATTCCCTTCGGAATCGGACAGGATTCCTTCCGGAATCCGGACAGGATTCCTTCGGAATCGGACAGGATTCCTTCGGAATCCGGACAGGATTCCTTCGGAATCCGGACAGGATTCCTTCGGAATCCGGACAGGATTCCTTCGGAATCGGACAGGATTCCCTTCGGAATCCGGACAGGATTCCTTCGAATCCGGACAGGATTCCTTCGAATCCGGACAGGATTCCTTCGGAATCCGGACAGGATTCCTTCGGAATCGGACAGGATTCCCTTCGGAATCGGACAGGATTCCCTTCGGAATCGGACAGGATTCCTTCGGAATCCGGACAGGATTCCTTCGGAATCGGACAGGATTCCCTTCGGAATCGGACAGGATTCCCTTCGGAATCCGGACAGGATTCCCTTCGGAATCGGACAGGATTCCCTTCGAATCCGGACAGGATTCCTTCGGAATCCGGACAGGTTCCTTCAGAATCTCGGACAGGATTCCTTCGAACTCGGACAGGATTCCTTCGGAATCCGGACAGGATTCCCTTCGAATCGGACAGGATTCCCTTCGGAATCCGGACAGGATTCCTTCGGAATCCGGACAGGATTCCCTTCGGAATCGGACAGGATTCCTTCGGAATCCGGACAGGATTCCTTCGGAATCGGACAGGATTCCTTCCGGAATCCGGACAAGATTCCCTTCGGAATCCGGACAGGATTCCCTTCGGAATCGGACAGGATTCCTTCGAATCCGGACAGGATTCCATTCGGAATCCGGACAGGATTCCCTTCGGGATCCGGACAGGATTCCCTTCGGAATCCGGACAGGATTCCCTTCGGGATCCGGACAGGATTCCCTTCGGGATCCGGACAGGATTCCCTTCGGAATCCGGACAGGATTCCCTTCGGAATCCGGACAGGATTCCCTTCGGAATCCGGACAGGATTCCCTTCACCTTCGGAATCGGACAGGATTCCTTTGGAATCGGACAGGATCCCTTCGGAATCCGGACAGGATTCCTTCCGGAATCGGACAGGATTCCCTTCGAATCCGGACAGGATTCCTTCAGGAATCCGGACAGGATTCCTTCCGGAATCAGGAAGGATTCTCTTCGGAATCCGGAAAAAATTCCCTTCGAAATCTGGGGAGGATTCTCTTCGGAATCCAGGAAGGATTCCTTCGGAATCCGGACAGGATTCCTTCGGAATCGGACAGGATTCCTTCCGGAATCCGGACAGGATTCCTTTGGAATCGGACAGGATTCGCTTCGGAATCGGACAGGATTCCTTCGGAATCCGGACAGGATTCCTTCGGAATCCGGACAGGATTCCTTCGGAATCCGGACAGGATTCCTTCGGAATCCGGACAGGATTCCTTCGGAATCGGACAGGATTCCTTCCGGAATCAGGAAGGATTCCTTCCGGAATCCGGAAGGATTCCTTCGGAATCCGGGAAGGATTCCCTTCGGAATCAGGAAGGATTCCTTCGGAATCCGGGAAGGATTCCTTCGGAATCCAGGAAGGATTCCCTTCGGAATCCGGTAAGGATTCCCTTCGGAATCAGGTAAGGATCCGGTAGGGATTCCCTTCGGAATCAGGTAAGGATCCGGTAAGGATTCCCTTCGGAATCCGGTAAGGATTCCCTTCGGAATCCGGTAAGGATTCCCTTCGGAATCCGGTAAGGATTCCCTTCGGAATCCGGTAAGGATTCCCTTCGGAATCCGGTAAGGATTCCCTTCGGAATCCGGTAAGGATTCCCTTCGGAATCCGGTAAGGATTCCCTTCGGAATCCGGTAAGGATTCCCTTCGGAATCCGGACAGGATTCCCTTCGGAATCCGGACAGGATTCCCTTCGGAATCCGGACAGGATTCCCTTCAGAATCCGGACAGGATTCCCTTCGGAATCCGGACAGGATTCCCTTTTGAATCCGGGAAGGATTCCAGTCGGATTCGAAAGCTGTCAATGTTACAAAACAAGAATCAACAGAATGAGAAAAACTCCGAACGACTTCAACCTACTCATTAGACAGAACCAATATGTCAGTATATGATAGTGACCTATACTGTGACGAGCTCTACGAATTTGTGCGAATTGCTCAATGCTTATGCTAATATAATAGATATCGACACTGTGTTAAACTGCTCGAATGGAATTGCATTTAATAGTTTGATTGGAGTTTCCGTCACCACTCTTCCCGGGTATCCAAATTTGGGTCAAATATTTCCACAAAAAAAAGCTAGTGTAAATCCAAAATGATGATAAATACATTTGTGTCAAACTTTGCTTATTTTTTGCTTATATTCATTGCTTATTTTTGTCATGGAAAAAATGGAAAAAAAGTAATATTTCTAGAATAAAAATCAAATTAGTAGCTGCCGTACCATGATTAAATATCGAAAAGCAATATTCTTCTGCTCAACTAAATCCAACAAAAGAATAACTAATTGAACGATTGCTAGATTTTTCCCCAGCTGCAGAAGATAAAATCTGAACATACATCTTTGTGCGGGAATTCGCTTTTTATGATTTCTACCCCAAGAACAAAACGTCCAAAGCGAGAAGAAAAAGTGACACTGAATAAGCCGCAAGCCTTGGGCCGCCTTTTTCAGCATCCAGAAGCGTTACATCATGCGTGATAGTAACTGACTGGTTCCCGGAAAATTGGAATAGATTGAAATCATGATCGTCGAAGGTATGAACGGCATTGATATTGCCCATGCGACAAAAAGGCTCTATGTAGATTAGTTGCAGCAGACTAACCGGCGGAAGTTGATCGAACACAAGCCATGCGGTGGTCTTTTCACTCGCAATCCTTATGTTTTAAAACCGGAAACAGTTGTAATTATTGCAAGTAAAATTCCATTTCATGAGATAGGGTTAAGGCAGACATTTTCGTCATAGTTTCGTAAACCAATAAAAGAGACACTTTTTTGCCAAACTCTTCCGTATCAAATTGTAAGCTCAGAACAAATCGTTCTGCTATTTATAGTAGAGTTCTACTTCTAGCAAATTGACGGTGCTTTCGTTGGTTTTAGCCCAGCCTTCGACGACGAACGGAAGTACCTGCTGTGTTTCTAGCCTATTTAATATGCGCTTACGCATCACCAGAACGAGTGACTCAGGCTCTCCTACAGGCTTGCCGACTAAGCAAGACTGGCATCTTAGCTTCTACGATGGTATACGGCCGCTACGCTGCTCACAAGCAATAAGTCAGCTGGTGCCTGAGTTCGTGGACTATTGACTCATGGACTATTGATAAACTAAATCAAATGGGAAAAAAATGTTTGAAACTTCGGCAATTGAAGTGAAAAAAATGGATTCGGTTGAATGGATATGAAAAATGAAGTCAGCAAAGCATTAAAGCTCTTAGTCATGAAATATTTCAGAGATTCAAAAGGTAGGTAATGAGTAGTACATTTAATAAATCTCAACGACGACTCCCCGTGGAAAAACAATCATTGCTTAAATTTTTCTTCCCTTAGGTATGCATTCCCTTTTACTGTCATGACCCGATTAAACCGTCCAATGCAATCCGGCCTCGTTATGCGTAATTACCATCCCCGACCATCCTCGTTGACAGCGACAAGCAACGCCAGGCCGCTGCCGCCGGCGAAGAAACGAGCAGTCTGCCACCCGCAACGACAATGATAAAGCCAGCAAAAGCCACTTGAATTTTATTTTATGCATTATTACCGGCTCAGTTTCTGGATGGCTTGGCTTGGCGTCATTTTCACACCACCACGAGTGGAAACGAGAGGGAACGCGTCTATCTCTAGGTCTGCTGCAAAAGCACGGCACTATGTAGGTGCTATGGAAATGGAAATGAACGCCGAACGGGTGCTTGGGGAATATTATGTGAGAATAACTCAGCCCCAGCCGCTGCCGGCTGATAAACTCCGAAATGAGATCATTTAAATTTTACAGTTTTCGCTAGCGAAAAATGAGCGGGTAATACCCGTTTTGACGCCGAGCACATCGTCGTTTCGAGCTTCCATTGCTCAATGTTCACGGCTTGGGGCGTTTAATGGCGAATCACTAAGATGATGAATGGCGACGATTTCCGAGTAATCTTGAGGAACGCATGTGGAGCAGAGCCGGAAATTCCGCGAAATCGCTCTCGAGGGCTGTCATAATATTTTCAGACACCCTCTTGAAGGATCCACTCAACAAGGTCTTAATTTTTTTTCTGTATACTGAGTCTATCTTCTCTTATCTTCGAGAATATTCGGCTTATGAATATTTTTAGTGATCTGTTAACAAGGCAAAATAGTCAACAAAGAATTCAATTAAAGCACTTTTTCAGAATTAAAATAAAAAAATGCAACAAATCTAAACCCTATACAAATCAACTCCAAATTCAATCAGGAACGAAACGATCCAAAATAAATAAATCAAACTGGATAAAATTTCAATTTGAGCCCAGTTTGAATCTAACAACAATTAAACTCATATCCAATCCATGACAAATCCAAACCGGATTCAATTTAAACCCAATCCAAAAGCAATCCAAGTAAAAAAAATTCAATCCAAATCCAATCCAAATCCAATCCAAATCCAATCCAAATCCAATCCAAATCCAATCCAAATCCAATCCAAATCCAATCCAATTCAAATCCAATTCAAATCCAAATCCAATCCAAATCCAATTCAAATCCTATCCAAATCCAATTCAAATCCAATCCAAATCCAAATCCAATCCAAATCCAATCCAAATCTATTCCAATTCCAATCCAAATCCAATCCAAATCCAATTCAACCCAATCCAAAAGTAATCCAAGTCAAAACAAAATGCAATCCAATTGCAATCCAAATCCAATCCAAATCCAATCCAAATCCAACCCAAATCCAATCCAAATCCAATCCAAATCAGTCCAAGTCGGATCTGTTCAATTCCAATTCCAGTCCAAATCAGTCCAGATCCGGATCTGTTCGGTTCCAGTTCCAGTCCAGATCAGTTCAGATCCAAATCAGGTCCAGTCAGTCATCCAGTCCAGGTCAGTCCAGATCCAGTCAGATCAGTCCAGATCCAGTCGGTCAGGTCAGTCAGGTCCAGATCCAGTCAGATCCAGTCCAGATCCAGTCCAAGATCCAGTCCAAGATCCAGTCCAGTCCAGTCAGGTCAGTCCAGATCCAAGTCCAGTCAGATCAGTCAGTCAGATCCAGTCCAGGTCAGTCCAGGTCAGTCCAGATCCAGTCCAGATCCAGTCCAGATCCAGTCCAGATCAGTCCAGATCCAGTCCAGGTCAGTCCAGATCCAGTCCAGGTCAGTCCAGATCCAGTCCAGATCCAGTCAGGTCAGCCCCAGATCCAGTTCAAGACCAGTCCAGGTCCAGTCCAGATCCAGTCAGATCCAGATCCAGTCAGTCAGATCCAGTCAGATCAGGTCCAGATCAGTCCAGATCCAGTCAGGTCAGTCCAGGTCCAGATCCCGTTCCAGATCCAGTCCAGATCAGTCAGTTCAGATCCAGTTCAGATCCAGATCCAGTCAGGTCGGTTCAGATCTGTCCAGATCCAGTTCAGGTTCGGTCAGATCCAGATCCAGTCCAGATCCAGTCCAGGTCAGTCCAGATCCAGTCCAGATCCAGTCCAGATCGAAGTCCAGATCTGTTCCAGTTCCAGTCCAGATCAGTCAGGTCAGTCCAGATCCAGTCCAGATCCAGTCCAGATCCAGTCCAGGTCAGTCAGATCCGGTTCAAGACCAGTCCAGGTCAGTCCAGATCCAGTCCAGGTCAGTCCAGATTCCAGTCCGGATCGGTTCAGATCCTGTCCAGGTCCAGTTCAGATCCAGTCAGGTCCGGATCCAGTCCAGGTCAGTCCAGATCCAGTCCAGATCTGTTCCAGTTCCAGTCCAGGTCAGTCCAGATCCAGTCAAGTCAGTCAAGATCCGTTTCCAGATCCAGTCCAGATCCAGTCCAGTCCGGATCTGTTCAGTTCCAGTTCCAGTCCAGATCCAGTCAAGATCCGGATCTGTTCCAGTTCCAGTTCCAGTCCAGATCCAGTCCAGATCCAGTTCAGATCCAGATCCAGTCCAGGTCCAGTCCAGATCATGTATCCCAGATCAAGTACAGATCAGTCAGTCAGAGTCCAGTCAGATCCAGTCAGGTCAGTCCAGATCTCGTCCAAGATCCAGTCCAGATCAGTCCAGATCCAGTCCAGATCCAGTCCAGATCCAGTCAAGATCCAGTCAGATCCAGTCAGATCAGTCCAGATCCAGTCCAAGTCGATCCAGATCCAGTCAGGTCCAGTCCAGATCCAGTTCAAGACCAGTCCAGATCCAGTCAGATCCAGTCCAGAGTCAGTCCAAGGTCAGTCCAGGTCAGGTCCAGATCCAGATCAGTTCCAAAGCCAGTCCAGATCAGTCCAGATCCAGGCCAGATCCAGTCCAGATCCAGTCAAAGATCAGTCCAGATCCAGTCCAGATCCAGTCAAGATCCAGTCACAT
This sequence comes from Armigeres subalbatus, assembly GCF_024139115.2. Lineage (NCBI taxonomy): Eukaryota > Metazoa > Arthropoda > Insecta > Diptera > Culicidae > Armigeres > Armigeres subalbatus. The sequence goes on from NC_085141.1 coordinate 333,157,171, forward strand.
CCAGTCCAGATCCGTTTCCAGATCCAGTCCAGATCCAGTCCAGTTCAGATCCAGTTCAGGTCAAGTCAGTCCAGATCAGTTCAAGTCCTGTCCAGATCCAGTTCAAGTTCGGTCAGTCCAGTCCAGTCCAGGTCAGTCAGATCCAGTCCAAGATCGAGTCCAGATCAGTCAGATCCAGTCCAGATCCAGTCCAGATCCAGTCAGATCCAGTCCAGGATCTGTTCGGTTCCAGTCCAGATCCAGTCCAGATCCAGTTCATGTCCAGATCGGATCCAGATCCAGTCGGATCTGTTCGGTTCCAGTCCAGGTCAGTCCAAGTCAGTTCAGATCCAGATCCAGTACCAAGTCCAGTCCAGATCCAGTCCAGATCTCATCCAGATCCAGTTCAGATCCAGTCCAGGTCAGTCCAGGTCGGTTCAAAGACCAGTCCAGATGACCAGTCAAGAAGATCCAGTCCAAGTCCAGTCAGATCTCATCCAGGTCCAGTCCAGATCCAGTCCAGGTCAGTCAAATCAGTCAGGTCAGTCCAGATCCAGTCCAGAGTCAGTCCAGATCCAGTCCAGATCAGTCAAGTCAGTCCAAGTCGAGTCAGGATCCAGGTCAAGTCGGTCCGGATCTGTTCAGTTCGGTTCCAGTCCAAGATCCAGTCCAGGTCCGGATCTGTTCCAGTTCCGGTTCCAGTCCAGGTCAGTCCAGATCCAGTTCAGATCCAGGTCCAGTCCAGGTCCAGTCCAGATCCAGTACAGATCAGTCAAGTCAGTCCAGGTCAGTCCAGGTCTCGTCCAGTCCAGTCCAGATCGGTCAAGGTCAGTCCAGGTCAAGTCCAGAGTCAGTCCAGGTCAGTTCAAGGTCGGTCAGTTCCAGATCCAGTCCAGGTCAGTCCAAGTCCAGTCCAGATCCAGTCCAGGTCGGTCAGATCCAGTCAGTCCAGTCAGATCCAGGTCAGTCCAAGTCAGTCCAGATCGGTCAAGTCCAGTTCAGAATGATCCAGGTCAGGTCGGTCAGTCAGATCCAGGTCAGGTCCAGATCCAGTCAGATCCAGTCCAGATCGGTCAGATCCAGGTCAGCCCAAGGTCAGTTCAAGACCAGTCCAGTCCAGTCAGGTCAGGCCAGATCAGTCAGATCCAGTCAAGATCAGATCCAGGTCCAGTCCAGGTCAGTCCACGTCCAGTCAGGTCGTTCAGATCCAGTCCAGGTCCAGTCAGTTCAGGTCCAGGTCAGTCCAGATCAGTTTAGAGTCCTGTCCAGGTCAGTTCAAGGTTCAGTCCAGATCCAGTCCAGTCCAGGTCAGTCCAGATCAGTCCAGGTCCAGTCCAGTCAAATCTGTTCCGGTCCAGATCCAGTCAGGTCAGTTCAGATCCAGGTCGGATCCAGATCCGGTCAGATCCGGATCTGTTCCAGTTCAGTCAGTCCAGGTCAGTCCAGATCCAGTACAGATCCAAGTCCAGTCCAGATCTCATCCCAGATCGGTACCAGATCCAGTCCAGATCCAGTCCAGGTCTCGTCCAGATCCGGTTCAGATCCAGTCCAGATCTCATCCAGATCAGTTCAAGGTCAGTCCAGTCCAGTCAGTCAAGATCAGTCCAGATCCGGTTCAGAGCCAGTCCAGGTACAGTCAGAATGATTCAGGTCAGTCCAGGTCAGTCCAGGTCAGTCCAGATCCAGTCCAGTCTCGTCCAAGTCAGTCCGGTCAAGATCCAGTCCAGGTCAGTCCAGGTCAGTCAAGATCCAGTCCAGATCCAGTCCAAATCAGTCTAGATCCAGTCCAGGTCAGTCAGATCCAGTCAGATCCAGTCCAAGTCAGTCCAGATCAGTCCAAGTCAGTCCAGATCCAGTCCAGATCCAGTCAGGTCAGTCCAGGTCAGGTCAGTCCAGATCGGTTCAAGATCAGTCCAGGTCAGTCCAGGTCAGGTAGATCCAGTCCAGGTCAGTCCAGATCCATTAAAGATCCAGTCCAGATCCTGTCAGATCCAGTTCAGATCCAGTCCAGGTCAGTCAAGTCAGGTCAGTCCAGGTCAGTCCAGATCCAGTCCAAGTCAGTCCAGGTCAGTCCGGGATCCGTCCAGATCCGATCCAGATCCAGTCCAGATCCAGTCAGTCGGTTCAGATCAGTTCAGATCCAGGTCAGTCCAGATCGGTTCAGATCCTGTCCAGGTTCAGTTCAGATCCAGTCCAGGTCAAGTCAGTCCAGATCAGTCCAGGATCTGTTCGGTTCCAGTCCAGATCCAGTCTGGAGTTAGAGTTCGGTTCCAGATCGGTCAGATCCAGTCCGGATCTGTTCGGTTCCAGTCCAAGTCAGTTCAGATCCAGGTCAGTCCAGGTCCAGTCAGGTCAGTCCAGGTCCAGTCAGGTCGGTCCAGATCCAGTCCAGGTCAGTCCAGGTCAGTCAGAGTCAGTCCAGATCAGTCAGATCAGTCCAGATCCAGTCAGATCAGTCCAGCCCCAGGTCAGTCCAGATCCAGTTCAGAGCCAGTCCAGATCCAGTCCAGGTCCAGGTCGGTCCAAGATCCAGTTCAAAGATCAGTCCAGATCCAGTCCAGATCTGGCCAGATCCAGTCCAGTCAGTCCAGATCCAGTCAGGTCAGGTTTCCAGATCCAGTCCAGGTCAGTCCAGGTCAGTCAGTTCAGATCCAGTTCAGATCCAGGTGCAGTCAGATCGGTTCAGATCCTGTCCAGGTCGGTTTCAGATCCAGTCCAGATCCAGTCCAGATCTGTTTTCGGTTCCAGTCCAGATCCAGTCTAGAGTCAGTTCGGTTCCAGATCCAGTCCAAGATCAGTCCGGATCTGTTCGGTTCCAGTCCAGATCCAGTTCAGGTCAGATCCAGTCAGGTCCTGTCCAGATCATGTCAAGGTTCAGCACAGTCAGTCCAGGTCAGTCGGATCCAGTCAGATCCAGTCCAAGTCAGTCCAGGTCAGTCGGCTCCAGTCCAGATCCAGTCCAGGTCCAGTCCAGATCCAGTCAGGATCTCGTCCAGGTCAGTTCAAGTCCAGTCCAGATCAGTTCAGATCCAGTCCCAGTCCAGTCCAGATCTAGTCAGATCCAGTCCAGATCCAGTCAATCCAGTCCAGATCCAGTCCAGATCCAGTACCAGATCAGTCCAGATCCGTTTCCAGATCCAGTCCAGATCCAGTCCAGATCCAGTCCAGGTCAGTCAGTTCCAGATCCAGTTCAGGTCCAGATCCAGTCCAGATCCAGTTCAGATCTGTCAAGGTCAGTTCAAGATCCAGTCCAGATCCAGGTCAGTCCAGATCCAGTCCAGATCTGTTCCAGTTCCAGTCCAGATCCAGTCTGGTCAGTTCAGTTCCAGGTCCAGTCCAGTTCCAGTCCGGATCTGTTCGGTTCCAGTCAAGATCCAGTCAGATCCAGTCCAGATCCAGTCAGATCCAGTCCAGATCCAGTCCAGGTCAGTCAGATCCAGTCAGGTCGGTTCAAGAGCTAGTCCAGATCGGTCCAGGTCCAGATCCAGTTCAAGATCAGTCCAGATCCAGTCCAAGTCAGGCCAGATCCGGTCCAGGTCAGTCCAGGTCCATTTGAGTCAGTCCAGGTCCTGTCCAGATCAGTCAAATCCGTTTCCAGATCCAGTCCAGGTCCAGTCCAGGTCCAGTCCTGATCCAGTCCAGTTCAGGTCAGTTCAGGTCCAGGTCCAGTCCAGGTCAGTCTAAGTCCAGTTCGGTTCCAGATCCAGTCCAGGTCCAGTCCAGATCCAGTCCAGATCTGTTCCGGTTCCAGTCCAAGGTCGAGTCTAAGTCAGTTCGGTTCCAGATCCAGTCCAGATCCAGTCCGGATCTGTTCCAGTACCAGTCCAGGAGTCGTTCAGGTCAGAGTCGTCAGTCAAGGAGTCAGTCAAGATCCAGTCAGTCCAGTCAGTCCAGTCAGTCAGTCCAGATCCAGTCCAGATCCAGTCCAGATCCAGTCCAGATCCAGTCAGGTCTCAGTCCAGGTCAGTCAGATCAGTCCAAGTCAGTCAAGGCCAGGTCAAGATCAGTTTTAGGTCAGTCCAGATCAGTCCAGATCCAGTCAAGATCCAGTCAGATCCAGTCCAGATCCAGTCCAGGTCAGTCCAGGTCAGTCCAGATCCAGTCCAGATCCAGTCAAGTCGGTCAGGTCAGTCCAGATCAGTCCAGATCCAAGTCAGTCCAGGTCAGTCAGATCCAGTCAAGTCAGATCCAGTCAGATCAATTCAGTCCAGATCCAGTCCAGATCCAGTCCAGGTCAGTCAGATCCAGTCAAGGTCAGTCAGATCCAGTCCAGTCAGATCCAGATCCAGTCAGTCAGATCCAGGTCCAGTCAAATCCAGTCCAGGTCAATCAGTCCAGTCAGGTCAGTCCAGATCGGTCCAGATCCAGTCAGGTCAGTCCAGATCCAGTCCAGATCAGTCCAGATCCAGTCAAGTCAGTCCAGATCAGTCAGATCAGTCCAGGTCAGTCCAGATCCCAGTCCAGATCCAGTCAAAGGTCAGTCAGATCCAGTCCAGGTCAGTCCAGGTCAGTTCAAGAGCCAGTCCAGGTCAGTCAGGTCCAGGTCCAGTCAGGCCCAGTTCAAGATCCAGTCAGGTCGGTTCAAGATCAGTCCAGATCCAGTCAGTCAGTCCAGATCCAGTCAGATCCAGTCCAGATCGGTCCAGATCCGTTCCAGGTCAGTCCAGGTCAGTCCAAATCCAGTCAGTTCAGATCCAGTTCAGGTCAGATCCAGTCCAGGTCAGTTCAGATCCTATCCAGATCGGTTCAGGTCAGTCAAGATCCAGTCCAGATCTGTTTCGGTTCCAGTCCAGATCCAGTCTAGAGTCAGTTCAGTTCCAGATCCAGTCCAGATCCAGTCCGGATCTGTTCGGTTCCAGTCAGGTCAGTTCAGATCCAGATCCAGTCCAGGTCCTGTCCAGGTCGTATCAGGAGTTCAGCACAGATCCAGTCAGTCAGGTCAGTCCAGGTCAGTCCAGATCCAGTCCAGATCCAGTCCAGGTCAGTCAGGTCAGTCCAGATCCAGTCCAGATCAGTCCAGATCAGTCCAGATCCAGTCCAGATCAGTCAGATCCAGTCCAGGTCAGTCCAGATCTCGTCCAGATCGGTTCAGATCCAGTCAGGTCAGTCCAGTCCAGGTCCAGTCGATCCAGTCCAGATCAGTCCAAGTCAGTCCAGATCCAGTCCAGATCCAGTCCAGATCCAGTCCAGATCCAGTCCAGGTCAGTCCAGATCGAGTCCAGGATCAGTCCAGGTCAGTCCAGGTCAGATCCAGTCAGTCCAGTCCAGATCCGTTTCCAGATCCAGTCCAGATCCAGTCCAGATCCAGTCAGGTCGGATCCAGTTCAGGTCAGTTCAGATCCAGATCCAGTCAGATCCAGTTCAGATCCTGTCAAGATCCAGTTCAAGATCCAGTCCAGATCCAGATCCGGTCCAGATCCAGTCCAGATCTGTTCCAGTTCTGATCCAGATCCAGTCTAGAGTCAGTTCGGTTCCAGATCCAGTCAGTTCCAGTCCGGATCTGTTCCGGTTCCAGTCCAGGTCAGTCCAGATCCAGTCAGATCCAGTCCAGATCAGTCCAGATCCAGTCCAGATCCGGTTCAGAGGCTAGTCCAGATCAGTCAGGTCCAGGTCAGTCAGGAGTCGGTTCAAGATCAGTCCAGATCAGTCCAGATCAGGTAGATCCAGTCCAGGTCCAGTCCAGATCCAGTCCAGGTCAGTCAGGTCCATTAGAGTCAGTCCAGATCCTGTCAGAGTCCAGATCCAGTCCAGGTCCAGTCCAGATCCAGTCCAGGTCAGTCCAGGTCCGTTTCCAGATCCAGTCCAGGTCAGTCCAGTCAGTCCAGTCAGTCCGGTTCAGATCCAGTTTCAGATCCAGGTCCAGTCCAGGTCGAGTTCAGGATCCTGTCAGGTCAGTTCAGATCAAGTCCAGGTCCAGTCCAGTCCAGGTCAGTCCAGATCTGTTCCAGTTCAGTCCAGGTCCAGTCTAGAGTCAGTTCAGTTCCAGATCCAGTCCAGGTCTGTTCCAGGTTCCAGTCCAGATCAGTCTAGAGTCAGTTCAGTTCCAGATCAAGTCAGTCCAGTCCGGATCTGTTCCGGTACCAGTCCAGATCCAGTTCAGGTCCAGGTCAGTCCAGTCCAGTCAAGATCCAGTCCAGATCCAGTCAGATCCAGTCAGGTCCAGATCCAGTCAGTCAGTCCAGTCCAAGTCAGATCCAGTCCAGGTCAGTCCAGTCCAGTCCAGATCCAGTCAGGTCAGTCCAGGTCAGTCCAGGTCAGTCCAGATCCAGTCCAAGTCAGTCCAGATCCAGTCCAAGTCAGTCAGGTCAGTCCAGGTTCGGCCTGGATTCAGTCAGGTCCAGTCAAGAGCCAGCCCAGATCCATCCACAGCCAGTCCAGGTCCAACCCCAAAGTCAGTTCCATTTACAGTCCAGATCCAGTACAAGATCAGTCAAAGATCCAGTTCCAATCGATATCCAACCCAAATTCAATCAAAATCCAATCCAAATACAATCAAAACCCAATCTAAATCCAATCAAAATCCAAATCCAATCGATATCGAACCCAAATCCAATCAAAACTCAATTCAAATCCAATCAAAATCCTTATCCAATCCGAATCCAATCCGAATCCAATCCAAATCAAAATCCAATCGATATCCAATCCAAATACAATTTAAATCCAATCCAAATCATATCCAAATCCATTCAAAATCCAACCCAAATCCAAACCTAAACCAATCCAAGTCCAACCCAAATCCAATCCAAATCCAATCCAAAACCAATCCAAATCCAACTCGAATCCTACTCAATTTCAATCCAAATCCAATACAAATCCAATCAAAATACAAATCCAATCCAAATCCAATCCAAATCCAATTGATATCCAATCCAAATGCAACTTAAGTCCTATCCAAAATCAATCCAAATTTAATCTAAATCCAATCCAATCCAATCCAAATCCAAATCAAATCCAAATCCAATCCAAACACAATCCATGTGCAACCAAAATCCAATCCAAAATCATTCCAAATACAATCCAAGTCCAACCAAAATACAATCCAAAACCAATCCAAATCCAATTCAAACCCAATCCAAATTCAATCCAAATACAATCCAAATCCCATCCAAATCCAATCCAAATCCAATCCAAATCCAATCCAAATCCAATCCAAATCCAATCAGTCCAATCCAAATCGGTCAATCCAAGTCCAATCCAGTCAATCCAAACCAATCCAATCAAATCCAAGTCAGTCAATCCAATCTAAATCCAGTCAAATCCAGTCCATGTCCAGTCAATCAAATCCAATCCAGTCAAAACCAATCCAAATCAATCGATCTCAATCCAGGTTCAGTCCAAAGCCAATCCAAATCCAGTCCTAATCCAGTCAGGTTCAATCCAGATCCAGTCCAGATCCAGTCGAGTCAGTCCAGTCAATCCAGTCAATCCAGTCAAGATCAGATCAGTCAGGTCCAGTTCAGATCCAGGCAAAAGTCCATCATCCAGGTTCGGCCCCACCAGTCCAGATCCAGTCAAGAACCAATTCGATGTCAGTCCAGGTTCGGCCTAAGTCAGTCAGGTCCAATCCAAAGACCAACCCAGATCCAGTCAAATTCAGTCCAAAACCAGTCCAAGGTTCAACCCCAGATCTAGTTCCATTACAGTCCAGATCCAGTACAGTCAATCAAGTCCAAGATCAGTCCGAATCCATCCAAATCAAAAGTCGATCGATGTTCAGTCCAGGTGCAGTCCAAATCCAGTCCAGGTTCTGTCCAGATCAGTCAAACCAGTCCAACCCACCCAGGTTCAATCCAGGTCCAGTCCAAATACAATCCAGGTCCAACCCAGATCCAGTCAAGGCCAGTCCAGATCCAGTCCAGGTCCAGTCCAGGTCAGTCAAGTCCAGTCCAGATCCAGTCAGATCCAATCTAATCCGGATCCAGTCCAAATCCAGTCGATGTCAGTCCAAATACCAGTTTAGATCCAAATCTTGTCAAAACCAAGAGTCAAACCTAAACCGATCCAGGTCCAACCCAGATCCAGTCCAAGTCCAGATCCAGCTCCAGATCCTGTTCAATTTCAGTCCAGATCCAGTACAGATCCAGTCAAAATACAAATCCAGTCCGGATCCAGTCCAAAGTCGAGTCGATATCCAGTCCAAATGCGGTTTAAATCCTGTCCAAATCCAGTCCAGATCCTGTCTAAGTCAGTCAGTCCAGGTCAGTCTAAGTCAAATCAAATCCAGATCTAATCCAAATACAATCCAGGTGCGGCAAGAGTCGATCCAAAATCGTTCCAAGTCCAGTCCAGGTCCAACAAATCCAGTCCAAAACCAGTCCAAATCCAATCCAGGCCCAGTCCAGGTTCAGTACGAGTTCAATTCAAATCCAAATCCAAATCAGAGTCAGATCCAATCCAAATCCAATCCAAATCCAACCCAAATTCAATCCAAATCCAATCCAAATACAATCCAAGTCCAACCCAAATCCAATCAAAACCCAATCCAAATCCAATCCAAATCCAATCTAATCCGAATCCAATCCAAATCCAAATCCAATCGATATCCAATCCAAATACAATTTAAATCCAAATCTTATCAAAATCCAACCAAAATCCAAACCTAAACCAATCCAAGTCCAACCCAAATCCAATCCAAATCCAACTCAAATCCTATTCAATTTCAATCCAAATCCAATACAAATCCAATCAAAATACAAATCCAATCCGAATCCAATCCAAATCCAATCGATATCCAATCCAAATGCAATTTAAATCCTATCCAAATCCAATCCAAATCCACATCAAATCCAAATCCAATCCAAATACAATCCAAGTGCAACCAAAATCCAATCCAAAATCATTCCAAATCCAATCCAAGTCCAACCAAAATCCAATCCAAAACCAATCCAAATCCAATCCAAACCCAATCCAAATTCAATGCAAATTCAATTCAAATCCAAATCCAAATCAAATCCAAATACAATCCAAGTGCAACCAAAATCCAATCCAAAACCATTCCAAATCCAATCCAAGTACAACAAAAATCCAATCCAAAACCAATTCAAATCCAATCCAAATCCAATCCAAATCCAATACAAATTCAATCCAAATCCAATCTAAATTGAATCCAAATCTAATCCAATCCAATTGGTTTTTATAGCTTAGGGATCCTACTACATTGAGTAGATTTTTTTTGCAAAACAAATAAAATGTTTTGTCGTAGTGATGTTTTAGTCTAAAGAAACAAATAGCCAAGAACGTCTGGATTTTTTGTGCAGGATTCTCCTCCCAATCCCTTGCAATATTTTAGTTTTCGTATTTTACATGATTTTCCCCTTAATAATAATATTTCATTGAAGTACTGATAGTACACAGAAAAAAATGAAAAATAAACAGCGCGCAAAATTTGATTTGCGGAAATTTACGCAATTCTACCCTGAAATGGTCCTCTTCCTAACAAGATTGCTTACAACTTGTTTGCAATATTGACGATTCACGTCAAATATTGTATACATTTAGGTTATATCACGTATGGAATTACGCTAATAATGGCGTTCCATTTATGTGCATGATTTTTAGCGTAAATTTCAGTGGATTTTTCTATCTGTGTAGGTAGTGCGGCTACAAGGTTTTTATAGGTCTCAAATGATGAAGTAAACATGTGGATTCGTTATCACCCGGATTTACCCTATCCATTTCAAATCCACCGGTTTGGCGAAAACAAAGAGTCCAGGCCTGTATTCTCAACAAAAACATGTAAACAGCACGTAAATTCAAAAAATGCTGTGATTGTCTCGTCTCCCTTGAAATTCTTACAAACACTTTTAGAAAATGTCTTGAACATTTGCAAGATTCAATACACTTCCGCAACCCTTATGCAACCCATTAATTCTCACTGACTACCAAACAAATCAAATCAACACTACAGTATCCCCTCAAAGTCTACGGAATACTATTTTCTGGAAAGTGTATAAAGTACGACTTATTGGAATCAATGATGGAATGCCCTTTAATTTGAAGCAGCTTCATCCATCGAGTTAACGTTTGCGATAAACTGTTTGTTGATTGTATATCACGGAAACCCAATTCATTGCTGATTCCTATCTTGACTCGTTGTTTGCTGAGGTCCGTTGGTATTTATAATTCCGAATAGCATTCTACGTATCATTAACATCCATGTTGTCTATCTAATCTCATCAAAAGGTCGAAGGTGACGCATCGCGCACTCAATCCTAATTCCTGACATTGCCCCAACGCTATCTATGTGAAGAGGTCGATTTATCAACGCCTCCGCACAATGCGATTGATTAGCGCAATTTACGTCCATTCAACCTCCGTCAAATTGACCGGAATAAGTCCAACAAAAGGAAAACAAATTTCGTCCCGGACCTGCTCTCGTGCGAATGAGCTTCAAGTCCGTAACTTTGAAGCCCCCTTTAAACGCACCATCAATATTTGCATTCAGCCCTGCTGCGCTGGTTATTCGTCCGATGTTTTCCAAACATCCTCTCCGAATGACCATTTCGGGAGGGTGACGAATGCCCGTCCGGGACGGGCGATGGCCAGGAAAAGGAATAATGTTTTTCTTTCTGCAGGGAATTTGCAAAACAAGCTCGATACGTTCATTGAATAAAAACGCCATCATCGAGGACCGCCCGGTCGTAACGATAAGTGGGTTAGTGTGATGCTTGGAGGCCTCCGAACAGAAATTGAGAACATCCGGATCCGCTTTTCATTTCAATATTTCTTTTTTTTTGTGTTCGTGTGATAGAAACCAATTTCTGGAATGTGGACGATGAAAGACTTGCTTCCGATGGCGACGGTGTTTATAGTGGAGGAACGCCAATGAAAGTGTTGAATGAATTCAACAACTCGGCAGAATGTTAATGGGGTGGAATCGATCACCGATGTACAAGGCTTTAATACCGTAACTTAAAGGCAAATTGAAAACATATTAAATAGCTGTCTTAACAGCTTTAATAAACTAAAATGATGCATTTTCTGATGTTTCCGAACATAGATTGTCAAACTACCCGCTTCTGTGTCCCGGAAATGGTTGCCCCCGATTGTGACGAAGGAGGCAAATAGTTTCAAATTATGAAGATTGAATGCATTACACATTCACCCCATAAAGCTTTCCATTTCTGCTGGGCGCTCCAGGGGAAATAGGATTTGACACTCCTCCCGCATATATGCGCCGTTGGAAGTGCCACCGCACGGCACTCTGGCGCTTATTCGCCCACCGAAGAAATATGCTCGGGATATTATTCCAACTTCAACACCGGTTAACCTCGCAGCTAAATCAAGCTCCTCGTTCAACTGGAGGGGGCCTTAGCGTTCTGACTACTAACCACCCACGGCGGCCAGTCAGAAGGAAAGTGCTGGCGAAAATTTAGAAAATCATAAATTATCGTTTGACTGCCGTTGGTTGGCTCCCCACCGAACTCCTGGAAAGCAAGGGGCACGACCGATCCATCAGGAAAAAGGTCCACCTAGCATCTTTGCATGGTCGAATCGTGGAAAAGGATGGAAACTGAAAAGAATGAGTGGCCATATAATCCCATCGAATGAGGGACAGGCGCCACTTGCGAAACAGATTGAGTAATAACTCTGGGTCGGTCCTTTATGTCGGGCGGTGTGGAGACGACTTGGGGACGATGATGGTGGGTATTAATGGGGGTGCTGACTTTCTGACTCTCGACCAGTTCGGTTGGAGGAGGGGGATCCATTTGATGATGTGTGGAAAATCTGGAGAAAAAGGTTTGGATTTACCGCACCACCGGTCGACGTGATTGAGACACGTTCTGATTCGATGAGTTTGCTGTCGAAAAAAATATGGTTGTTTATGTTTTATTTTACAGGCACTTCTCTGAAGTTCAAAATATGACCTTCTGATTTCCGATAATGATTTACTCAAACAGTGGTTAACAAACTAAAATGTTTGCAACATAAAATGTTTTTTTTTTAACTTCAATATTATTTATTTCGTATTTTTGTCCTTCATTTTCAAATAATAATTTATGTTTAACTTGAATTTGAAGTTTTATATTTCAAAAGTTACTCTTTTTGATTATATAAGTTGACCTTTTATAGGCGTTGTTTTGGTGTAATCCTAAAACTACAATTCGATATCCTACTATGTCCACTAATATTTACATTGAAAAATAGGTAACCTAGATTAGAACTAGCGCCCTGATCCGAAGCTAAGCAACGAACCCTAAACCTATCTTTACACTCACCAAAGCGTTCATGTAATGTTTTAATCCCAGCCAGACTGGACCTCAGATGTTCTTGTCATGGGTGGGTGCTCATTATCATACGCAGGAATTTGTTTTGAACCCGTTTTAGTTTTAGATGGTGGGTTTTGGCGTAGCTCTCAAGACCGACATGCCGTATTCAATCACGGGGAGGATGATTTGCTTGTAGACAGCAAGCCTATTTTTCAGGGACAATGACGACCGACGATTGATCAAAGAGTACAGTAGTTTCAACAAAATGTTACACTTTGTCACCGTTTTGTCAACCTGTTGCCTAAAAATAAGCTTGCTGTCGAGGGTCAAGCAAAGGTAGACGGCCTTATTGGCCCAGTCGTGCCATTGAGGATGATTTTACATTCTGGCGGAACATGTTTAGGGGATTTGAAGTGAGGGTAAATGATGACCTGGGTCTTCGCCGCGTTGATACAGATCTTCCAGCTGGCGAGGTACTATGTCAGGGCATCCAGGCCTCGTTGGAGTTTTCCACTAGCGCTCTGATCTTGATATGTACAGTCAGTCTAAGCTAAGCTAAGCTATAAGCTAATTTTTAAGGCACTTACAGTGGAATGTCTTCAACTGTCATAAGACGAGCTGAACCATGACAGTTGAACATGGTTAAACCTTTTTTAAATTACCTTGATTCTCCAACACGTGGTCGATTGAGAACAATGGGACTGAATGTCGGAGGAGTTGCTGGAAGAACTTCCTGGAGGAACTTCCGGAGGAGTTCCTGGAGGAACTTCCGGAGGAGTTCCTGGAGGAACTTACGGAGGAGTTCCTGGAGGAACTTCCGGAGGAGTTCCTGGAGGAACTTCCGGAGGAGTTCCTGGAGGAACTTCCGGAGGAGTTCCTGGAGGAACTTCCGGAGGAGTTCCTGGAGGAACTTCCGGAGGAGTTCCTGGAGGAACTTCCGGAGGAGTTCCTGGAAGAACTTCCGGAGGAGTTCCTGGAGGAACTTCCGGAGGAGTTCCTGGAGGAACTTCCGGAGGAGTTCCTGGAGGAACTTCCGGAGGAGTTCCTGGAGGAACTTCCGGAGGAGTTCCTGGAGGAACTTCCGGAGGAGTTCCTGGAGGAACGTCCGGAGGAGTTCCTGGAGGAACTTCCGGAGGAGTTCCTGGAGGAACTTCCGGAGGAGTTCCTGGAGGAACTTCCGGAGAAGTTCCCGGAGGAACTTCCGGAGGAGTTCCCGGAGGAACTTCCGGAGGAGTTCCCGGAGGAACTTCCGGAGGAGTTCCCGGAGGAACTTCCGGAGGAGTTCCCGGAGGAACTTCCGGAGGAGTTCCCGGAGGAACTTCCGGAGGAGTTCCCGGAGGAACTTCGGAGGAGTTCCCGGAGGAACTTCCGGAGGAGTTCCCGGAGGAACTTCCGGAGGAGTTCCCGGAGGAACTTCGGAGGAGTTCCCGGAGGAACTCCGGAGGAGTTCCCGGAGGAACTTCCGGAGGAGTTCCCGGAGGAACTTCCGGAGGAGTTCCCGGAGGAACTTCCGGAGGAGTTCCCGGAGGAACTTCCGGAGGAGTTCCCGGAGGAACTTCGGGAGGAGTTCCGGGAGGAACTTCCGGAGGAGTTCCCGGAGGAACTTCCGGAGGAGTTCCCGGAGGAACTTCCGGAGGAGTTCCCGGAGGAACTTCCGGAGGGGTTCCCGGAGGAACTTCCGGAGGAGTTCCCGGAGGAACTTCCGGAGGAGTTCCCGGAGGAACTTCCGGAGGAGTTCCCGGAGGATCTTGCGGAGGAGTTCCCGGACTAACTGCCGGAGGTGTTCCCCGAGGAACTGCCGGAGGATTGCCCGGAGTAACTTCCGGAGGAGTTCCCGGAGGAACTTCCGGAGGAGTTCCCGGAGGAACTTCGGAGGAGTTCCCGGAGGAACTTCCGGAGGAGTTCCCGGAGGAACTTCCGGAGGAGTTCCCGGAGGAACTTCCCCGGGAGTTCCCGGAGGAACTTCCCCGGGAGTTCCCGGAGGAACTTCCCCGGGAGTTCCCGGAGGAACTTCCCCGGGAGTTCCCGGAGGAACTTCCCCGGGAGTTCCCGGAGGAACTTCGGGAGTTCCCGGAGGAACTTCCGGAGGAGTTCGGAGGAACTTCCGGAGGAGTTCCCGGAGGAACTTCCGGAGGAGTTCGGAGGAACTTCGGAGGAGTTCCCGGAGGAACTTCGGAGGAGTTCCCGGAGGAACTTCGGAGGTTCCCGGAGGAACTTCCTTAGGGGTTCCCGGAGGAACTTCCGGAGGAGTTCCCGGAGGAACTTCCGGAGGAGTTCCCGGAGGAACTTCCGGAGGAGTTCCCGGAGGAACTCCCGGAGGAGTTCCCGGAGGAACTTCCGGAGGAGTTCCCGGAGGAACTTCCGGAGGAGTTCCCGGAGGAACTTCCGGAGGAGTTCCCGGAGGAACTTCCGGAGGAACTTCCGGAGGAGTTCCCGGAGGAACTTCCCGAGGAACTTCCGGAGGAGTTCCCGGAGGAACTTCCGGAGGAGTTCCCGGAGGAACTTCCGGAGGAGTTCCCGGAGGAACTTCCGGAGGAGTTCCTGGAGGAACTTCCGGAGGAACTTCCGGAGGAATTCCTGGAGAAACTTCCGGAGGAATTCCTGGAGAAACTTCCGGAGGAACTCCTGGATGAACTTCCGGAGGAACTCCTGGAGGAACTTCCGGAGGAATTCCTGGAGGAACTTCCGGAGGAATTCCTGGAGGAACTTCCGGAGGAATTCCTGGAGGAACTTCCGGAGGAATTCCTGGAGGAACTTCCGGAGGAATTCCTGGAGGAACTTCCAGAGAATTCTTGGAGGAACTTCCGCAGGAATTCCTGGAGGAACTTCCGGAGGAATTCCTGGAGGAACTTCAGAGAACTTCTGGAGGAATTCTAGGAGGAACTTCTGGGGGAATTCCAGGAGGAACTTCCGGAGGAATCGCTGGAAGTACTTCTGGAGGAATCGCTGGAGGAACTTCCGGAGGAATCGAGTTCAAACCAAGTTCTTCCTGGGCTTCGTAGCCATGCGGTTAGCGACGGCAATCGCCTAAGCGCATGTGCTATGGAGTGTGGGTTCGATTCCCGCCCTGGTAAGGAGAAAACTTTTCGTAATCGAAAAATTCTCCACTGGTCCACTGGGTGTTATGTGTCTTGTCCGTTGTCTCATGCTCTCACCACGTGCTTTGCAGTGTTTCACTGTCAAATTCCGCTATTAACCATTTATTTATTTTTCTTTCAACACAAAGCAGTATTTTTGGCAAACATGACAGGTGTTGTAGTAGACTCAGGTTTTCTATTTTTCTGTCTTCTTTCTTTTCACTTGTAGATTAACTCCAAGGATTTCTAGGATGGCGTGGAACATATTCTGAGAACGCATTCTATTATTTGCATCGCTGAAGCAGGTTGAATACAAAGAAAACTTTTGGCAGACTCCACCACAACATTCATGTTTGCCAAAAATACTACGCTTCAAAATATCCCGAGCAGCACACATGTGGTATAGAGGTTTCTGCAACCTGTATACAACTGAATTCGATTTTTTGCAACCAAATCGGGCCTACTTGTGCTCATAGGGATGTCAGGTCTTACATGGAATAATTTACTCAAAAAATAACTGCTCACTAGCTCCGCCTATTTGCAAAATTCCTAATTATTTTTATTACATGCATCTATTACTACTATTGTACTATTACTTAAAATCAATTTAAAATAGTCCTTAATGTACGTTTTCTTTAGTACAAATGTTACGTAAACATTCAAAAGGTGGCTAACTTGATTGGTTATTCATTGCATAGCAACAATCCCGATCAAGACAAAACAGCCTCCACTTTTTGAAGTCTCCTTAATAAAGACACAAAAAAAAGCCTCCACTTTTAAGACGAACGGCTGTCATTTGACGAGATGGTTACTATGTAATAAATAACCAATCAAGTAAGCCATTTTTTAATTGTTTGCGTAACAGTTGTTCTGAAAAACGTTCATTAAGGACTATTTTAAATTGATTCAACTAAAAGTGGAACAAGGCGGAACAAAACAAAACATTGTGCATCAACTAGCTTAAAACCGAACCTTTCAGATGGTGGCTGCTTGGCTTGCCGCTTCTTGCCGCTTTTCTTAGTGTGTTGATGTGAAAATTGTCTATTTTTTCTAAAGATTCCTCAATAATTTTGACAGATTTCAAGATAGATCAAAGTAGTCTAGACAAACAACTTTCTAGAATAAATCTACTGCTCACATATTTTTCAAAAAAGTTTTGCTCAAAAAATGATTTTTTGGGGTTATTCATACAAATCAAAAATATACTTCAACTCTTCAAAAACGCACGCTTTGTGGGCTTTAGACTCCATTTCGCGGTCCTTGGCCTTTTACCCAGCAACTCCTATCCCTTTCTCCTCGTGGTTCTGGCCGGGATACGACCAACCTCCTTAGCCGTGCGGTAAGACGCGCGGCTACAAAGCAAGACCATGCTGAGGGTGGCTGGGTTCGATTCCCAGTGCCGGTCTAGGCAATTTTCGGATTGGAAATTGTCTCGACTTCCCTGGGCATAAAAGTATCATCGTGCTAGCCTCATGATATACGAATGCAAAAATGGTATCCTGGTGTGTGGGGATGTAATGCCAATAAGAAGAAGAAGAAGAAGAAGAAGAAGAAGAACGACCAACCTTAGGGAAGATCGGGTAACCAACCCCGGTGGGAACTATGGTCGTATACTGACAGGGAAGGGGAGTTTGCTCCTCTCCGGAGGTGCAAATCTTACTGAGCGTCTGTACTCCATGTTAGGAGCAGCTTACAACAGCATCTGTTCTTCTTGTTAGAAGCGGCTGATCATCGTCCGAGTGCCAGCGAGGGACTCTAAGCTAAACTGTGCACTCCATACTGCATCGAGAAGGCTGCCCCTTCAACGCGATGTAGGTAGCGCAACACTGGTAAGGTAGCGTACCGAAGATTCTACAGTTACCAAGAAAGGCAAAAGCAGAGCAAACGGAATGATTCAACGACCCGGACAAAGACCCGGCAACGAATGTGTTTGAATGGGATTGAAGTTGTTGAAGAATTTGTTTACCTTGGAACGCTTGTGACATGTGACAATGCACGCAAAAAAAAGCGTTCCCGAATTCGTGAGCCAGCAAAAATACACCGTGATTTAATTCATGAATTCGGGAACACTAGTCACGTTTTCCAGAACGTTCCAGAAAACGTGACTGTATTCCCGAATCCGTGACTGTTGTTCACGAAAAAATACACCGTAAACTCGTTAGTTCACGAATTCATGAACGCTTTTTTTTGCGTGTGGCGTTTCCCGTGAAGTGAAAAGACGTATTGCTGCTGCGAAAAGGGCCTTCTACGGATTACGTAACCACTAACCAGCTTAGGACCCGCCACATGCAGACAGAAACGAAATTGGCTCTATATAAAATTCTGGTTCTACCAGTGGCCCTTTATGGACATGAAGCATGAATGTTAAAAGAGGTGGATCGGATAGCTTTCGGGATTTTCGAACGAAAAGTGCTGCGCTTAATACTCGGAAGGAAACTAGAAAATGGTGTATGGCGCAGACGCATGAGTCATGAGCTGCATCAAGTATACAAAGAAGAAAATATTGTGAATCGTATAAAATGCGGTAGACTTCAGTGGGCTGGTCACTTAGTGCGAATGTCGGAAGAAATAATAGCAAAAACAATATTCAATAGAGATCCGGATAGAAGCCAGCGGCTTCGTGGAAGGCTGCGAACACGCTGGCTGCACGCGGTGGAATCGGAACTGGGGACCCTATATGTTCAGGAAAAACTGAAGGAACATCGCCCAAGACCGACGATTATGGAGCTCTACAATACGACAGGCATAGGTGTATCGACGCTGTAGCCAACCAAGTATCTAGGTAGGTATTAATATATGCCATTATGTTTCACTGAACGCCATCTAAATTGCATTATATTAATTAACATAATAAAATTAAAATCATCCGACTGATCAGGAAAGCTGCTCAAAATTTAAGGGTCTAAAATTGTATTATCCAATCGTTCTGCTAGCTAGTGGAAAAATGTTCGACAAAGTGACGCAAAATTGGTCGGGGTTAAAATATTCTCATCCGTGTTTTTGAAAAGAATATTCTCCATGACTGATCGACCCTTTCTTCCGTAATTGTAAGGACGTGGCCAGGTACATAACTGCAGCTGTTTAGAAAAAGGCACTAATCCCAAGTACCAATTTGCGACAATTACAGTAGACTGCTCAGTTGAGCATTGTATAGCCACCCACTATGTGTTCAATCACCTATGCTATGCTATGCAATGGTGAGCATAATGCGTAGCTTGTACTTCTTTGCCTAATTCAATTATCAAGTCAATCTAACCTCCGTTGGGGGATTCATGATTTGAAAAGTTTACGTTCCTCGAAGAAAAATAATTACATTACATCCATTGCTTTTTCAATAGTTTACCTGCTGTTAGATGTTTTCAGGAACTCTATCTGATAAAAAATGTGTAATCCATCAAATTCCGCGCTGACCATTCTTCCTAGCTCATCGCACCACAAATTGTATTTACCTGAAAATAGAGAGAAAGTAAAACAATGCAATAATAATAATATATAGAGCTCGCAGCAATGAAACGCTCGTTTTGTAAACAGCTTCATCAAATGTTTGCTTTCATCAACTGGTCCAATCGACACCAAATGGCTCGGCATGTGCAAATCAAATTTTGTTTAGCAAAATAGCCTTACAAGCTTCCAATTAAACAGGAATAAGGTAAAACGTACAGTCAACAAAAACCAATTGATGATTTAATCCGGATTCTTTTTATCTTCATAAGGACCTTACACAACTGGAAAATATCTTAGGCATAACATGCTCAGATGCCACTTCAATGGGATTGTACCAACTCGTCTTATGACAAGTGAAGGCATTCCACTAAAAAGCTCAAAATAATTTTCTTAACATGCTCAGATGTTTTAATAACAAAAGAATAATAAATTGATATGCGTTTTGTATTGTAATAACATAACATGTTCTGCGTGAAGTATTATGCCTATTATTGTTGGTATTTTACCTATTATGCATACCAAGATCATAACAGTGTAGGTTATCCAGAACAGAAATAGGTATTATTGAGTTATTTTCTTCTTCTCGAGTAATGTGCCGCTGTAAGCACGCTCAATACAGGCAATTTATTGAAGGGCATAGAAAATCTTTCAATTACTTTTATGGTGGTTCGACTGGATTCTAATTTATACGGGTTGAGTTCTTGTTTGTGGTTCATGGCTTAGCAGTCTTATTATTAACTCGGTCGAACTATGATGCTCATGCTCCGACGTTTCGGTCCGTATCTGGGACTTTTTTTAGGACAAGAATGATCAATTCTTTATCCCTAAATAATGTCCCAAATCCAGATCTAAACATCGGAGCAAAAAACATTTTAGCTTGTTCGAGTTATTAATAAGACTGCTAAGCAAAGAACTCAACGCTTTCAATTAATAGCTAACTGTTGAAATGCTAATAGAATACCAAGCTGAAAATAAGACCAAATTCCAGTTGGAATGTAAAGCTATTGTAAAAGTTGAAAAGGACACGTGGGCGCTAAACGTTCAAAGTGACTTGGTATTTTTTTCGTGCACTTGAAATTAAAAGTATTTCGCAATACTGAACAGCAATCCGTATCATATATTCATATATGAACAATAGCACAAATTATCCAATGATATGGTGGGCTGACTTGTTTCATTTCTTGGAGTCATGGAAATACTGTCACAGCAATTGTCATTTTACTGCGAATTTTTCACAACGCAGTATCAGTGGCGTGGTCAATCCAGCATAAACCCACTTTTTCATGCATATTTTTGCCTGATCACTTGAAAATTGTTTGCTCGCGAAATTACACTTGAGACAAAAAAAAAGCAGACGTTACTGGTCGAACGCAATGGATCTGCAACGAAACAATTTCAAAACTATATAGTGGATACCTCTCAGGAGTCGCTCTAGTGCGCTCCGCTATCACTCATAGCAAAACCGACACCCTCTGCTATCCACGGGCTTGGCTGAAATGCAAATTTCATCCCATCAAAACGCTAAAATACGAGGAGTGAAACCCATTTGCATCCATTTTACATGAGACCATCGAGGAAGCCCTCAGTCTCTGGTTACTGGCTCACTGCGGAGTGCGGAATGAATACAGTGTTGACCCGATTTTGTCACTCCCCGATTTTGTCTACCCCCGATTTTGTCTACCCCCGATTTTATCACGTTTTCGACCCGATTTTATCACGTCCCGATTTTGTCACGTTTTCGACCCGATTTTGTCACCCCAAAAAATTTTGTCATTCTTTTTATTTTCGTAAATAATACCAAAAACAACATTGATTTTCATGAAATAACTTTCACCGACTGTAGTTTATTACGAACGACTTCTGAGTACCTGGGAAATATTCTGTAAGCAATTTCGACAAGAAATAACGGGTACCGTTCACGCATTTGGGCTTTCCAAGGCATAAAATGATTCATATTTGTGGAATGAATTAAAAAAAATGAAAATATTTTTTTCCAATTTTGTCACATACCCTGTTTTATCACCCCAAAATTCACCAGGGGGGTGATAAAATCGGGATATTACTGTAAAACTATTTCCCGTCGCGTTCCATCTAACTGGACCCGGTTCCAGCAAAAAAAATACCAAACAAGGCTTCCTCC
This sequence comes from Armigeres subalbatus, assembly GCF_024139115.2. Taxonomy (NCBI): domain Eukaryota; kingdom Metazoa; phylum Arthropoda; class Insecta; order Diptera; family Culicidae; genus Armigeres; species Armigeres subalbatus. The sequence goes on from NC_085141.1 coordinate 333,178,020, forward strand.
GCTCGCTCCGGATGCACGCAGTTTGTTTATTTGCAGGTCCACTGCAGCCATCCATTTTTCCCAACCTCAGCTCGGTGCTCCGGACGGTCGGTCGGTCCCTTTCGAATGTAGTATTTAATTTTGAATAAAAGTGACCAAAGCTAATTTGCCGCGCGAAAGCCATAAACATGATTTATTGTTTAATTAAATTTAACTTTTCAACATATTCTGCGGGAGTGACCGGTCCGGGAGCACAATGAGTCACAGTACACAACACGGTGAGTGCCTAATAGCGCAGAGGCAGTAAGCTTCCAGACAATGGAGCCTGCCGGGATCACCGTTGCAACCGTCACCACCACCGACTGAAGGAAACTTTTGATTGTAGGATGTGATGCGATCTGGTTATCAACGGAATTCTCAGTTTGACGTTAGCTGAAATATAAATGATGAAACTCTCAGGACGAAACCATGCCATTTCGATATTGCGATGCATGCTTACTTGTTGGCAACAAGTAAACTATGTAAGTACACTAAATTCCGTTGTTATTCGATTTATTTTCACACAATTTTATTTCATGATTTTTTTACACGATTTCTTTGAAAAAGTACGATTTTGATTTGCACAATTGTTTGCGTCTTATCAGAATGTGAAAAGCCTCCCTCTTTTCACATTCTGATAAGACGCAAACAATTATTTTATAGTATGGAATACGTTCATTAGCATTAGCATTAGCATTAGCATTGAGCAATTCGCACAAATTTGTAGGTGGTACAAGCCAAGACTATTGTACGAGAGTAGCATCACTTTCATTCGTTACCACAGATAATGATTTGGGACTAATCAATACCTCTGAGATGGAAGCAATGCATTTTTCCAATAGTCCTGTCCTGGCCACGTCCTTGCGAATGCTGAGGAAGGGGAAGGATGATTAGTTGGACACCTACTTAAGAAAGATGCAGAGAACTCTACGACCTCTCATAGGTGCCACGGGAGGTTTTTGAGATTGTGTGGAAGGTTATAACAGTAGGAACCGTTTTGGTAGAACGTGAAACACAGAAAGAGCTAAGATAGAAATACAAAGTAGGAAAGGGGCGAGCCTGGAATTGAACCCACGACCTCCTGCTTATAAGACAGAAGCAGTTACCAATAGACCACCGAGCTCGTCATTTTATAGTAAAGAATACGTTCACGGCATATATTCAAGGTCATCAAAAAAAGTCAGGCTTTAAGATCTACACGCGTAACCACAAATCTATTAACCAGTTTTGTAATGAGGAACAAGCCCTTTCTGGTATTGAGAAAAAAAATGCGTTCATGACATGGTTATCCAAGGAATTCCTGGAGTCAGGCCTTCAGGTCTACACGCGCATCTCTGGTTAGCGACCAGTTTCAAATATATACAACTTCTGTTTTTGATCATAATGTCTACCTGAGTTATTTTCCTGGCAATGGTCATGGAAACTTCACCAGAAATACTTTCAAATAGGTTATTTCGAATGTCACCTAAAAAAAATCCAAATTCTCTCCCAAATAATTCCAAAAATCTACTTCGAAAACGATTTAGTATTTTTGCCGTGAATTTGCTTTAGGAATTGACCTTTCCCGTCAAAAATTTTTATTCATTCGATCGATTTTTTATTTTATTTAAGGTCAACTTCCCCAAAGAACCCATATTTGTTAACGCCTATAGGTATTTTTAAAATTTAAAAAAAGAAAGTGCTATTTTTCAAGATTGGCCAAACATTTGCCCGATTTTGAACGAACATCAGGTGAATTTTTCAGGCCGTGCACCATTTTTTCGGTTTTTGTTTTCGTTTTTTTTAATAATTAGAGGCTTCAAAAAATATGGGTTTTTTGGGAAAGTTGACCTAATATAAGCCAAGAAATCGACTGAGACAATAAAGCAAGATACAATTTTTGACGAGAAAGGTCAATTCCCCCAGAACACACCCTGGAAATTCTTCCCAAAGTTCTCCAGCTTTTCTTCCACAAAATCTCCAGAGAATTCTCCCAATCTTTTTTCTTTATTTACGAAAAAATCTTCCAAAAAATTCCATGCAAATTATTTTAACAATTTTTCCAAAAATATTTTTGAATCCTTGCAGGAATTTTAAAAATAAACTCTTGAAGTAAATTTTAAGTAATTTCGAGAGGATTTCACAATGGACTTCCTGCAGGAATTGTACTTTCCCGTCAAAAAATATATTTAAGGTCAACTTTCCCAAAGAACCCATATTTTTTGTAGCCTCTAACTATTTTCAAAGTCAAAAACAAAAATCGAAAAAGTGCTGTTTTTTTAGATTGGCCCGATTTTGAACGAACATCGGATGCATTTTTCAGGCCGGTTCACACGTGCAGTACTTTTTCGGTATTTGTTTTCGAGTTTAAAAATAGTTAGAGGCTTAAAAAACTATGGGTTTTTTTGGGAAAGCTGACCTTAAATGAGCCAAAGAATCGATTGAGCAAATAAAAATTTTCGACGGGAAAGGTCAATTCTCGAAATAAATCATGAAATAGTTGTCCAGGTCTGAGGAAATCTTTCTCGCGGTAGAGTATTTTTTGCGAACTAAAATCTCTATAACTCGGAATTTGGAAGAAATTTCGCTTATACCAGCTGAAAGTCTGTTTGGAATTTATCAAGAAAATAAGACAAATAAGACAAATAAGACAAATAAGACAAATAAGACAAATAAGACAAATAAGACAAATAAGACAAATAAGACAAATAAGACAAATAAGACAAATAAGACAAATAAGACAAATAAGACAAATAAGACAAATAAGACAAATAAGACAAATAAGACAAATAAGGCAAATAAGACAAATAAGACAAATAAGACAAATAAAAACAAATAAAGACAAATAAAGACAAATAAGACAAATAAGATAAATAAGACAAATGCTGCGAAATGGTGGGTTGATATCAAGGAAGGAGCGCCCAACAGAGCTCTGGTCCCCACAAGTCCCTATCTCACGCTTCCACGGGTCGTCCGATGACAAGAGACCGCCAGCTAAGGGTTGTGTACTTAGCTGGTAGTGCAGCCTGGGCACTGTTGTCCTTCTGACATCAGCTAGAGTGGGAAGGTACGCCTCGAGCGTCTGTTCACCAGGAGGTGCGGCTCAAACAGCGTCTGCCTGGTACCCAGCGGCTGATTAACGAAATGCTGTATCGCGTCAACTATACCTAAGGTGGCAGCCCCATCATCGCGATGTAGGTAACGCGACCCCGGTAAGGTAGCTTACTGAAGCCTCTCAAATACCACGAAAAATGCAGATAGAAGAAAAAGAGAACGTTATTTTTGGCCCGGCAACAAAATAAGGACTATGATTGGAAACTTGGTACCTGGAATGTCAGGACCCTAAATGAACCTGGACGAGTGAGCCTTCTGGCTCGTGAACTGCAGAAGTTTGGAGTGAACGTGGCCGCTATTCAAGAAGTCCGACGGCCCAGATCCGGAGAACGTGAATTCCGAGCCGTGGACCCCACGACCAACACTGCATTCAAGTATAACATCTATCACAGCGGCGGCGGAAAAGCAGAGCATGGAGTTGGTTTCGTAATGATGGGCAAGCAGATGAAGCGAGTGATGCGGTGGAAACCCATTAGCGAACGAATCTGCGTGTTGAGGATACGGGGCAAATTCTTCAATTACAGCCTAATCAACGTTTACGCACCGACAAACGACAAATCCGACGACATGAAGGACACGTTTTATAAATGTCTTGATAAAGCCTATGGAGAGTGCCCAAAGCATGATGTGAGAATTGTTACGCTAACGCTCAGGTCGGTAGAGAGGACTTTTTCCGTCCCATAATCGGTAGGGAGAGCCTTCACTCCGCTACCAATGACAATGGCCTACGGCTAGTAAATTTTGCTGCTGCCAAAGGGATGCCCATCAGTAGCACCTGCTTTGCATGAAAGAACATCCGAAAGCACACCTGGAGACACCCAAATGGTGAAACTTGCAACCAGATAGGCCATGTTCTGGTGGATGGGCGCCATTTCTCGGATGTTATCGATGTTATCGACATTGACTCTGATCACTACCTCGTTGTCAGTAAAATTCGATCACGGTTGTCAACTGTATCGAACGGAAGATCACAGCGAACGATGCGTTACAATATCCAGCGATTGTCGGCGGAAGGAGTATCGGCTGAGTACCGCCAGAAGCTCGACGAACGGATAAGTGCAATCAACATTAGCGACAACATCAACGATCTATGGGAGTCGATCCATGGAGCGGTGAGCACAACAGCACGAGAAGTGGTAGGCACTGCACATAGGCGACCCAGGACGGGTTGGTTCGATGTGGAGTGTCAGAGAGTGACAGACGAGAAGAACGTTGCCAGAAGCCGGATGTTGGTGTCGGGTACCCGATCGAATAGAGCTCGGTACAAGGAAGCAAGAGCAGCCGAAAAACGAACCCACCGCAGGAAGAAGAAAGAGTTTTATGAGTCTGTCAATGGCGTGCGGAGAAAGATAGCGCCATCTCCCGTCATGTGCAACGACCAAGAAAGAAATTTGCTAACAGATAAATTCAAAGTGGCTGCCAGGTGGACTTTGTTGAATAGTGGAAATGATGGTGCATCGGGGAACAGAATAAATATTAGCGACAATGGACAAGCTGTGGAGTCACCTGCACTAGATGAGGTTAAAGAAGCTGTTAAAGAGCTGAAAAAACAATAGGGCTGCGGGGAAGGACCAGCTCCCGGCTGAACTTCTCAAACATGGCAGTGAGCAGCTTTATGAAGTTCTGCACCATATTATGTCGAAAACATGGGAAGACGAGGAAATGCCTGCTAGCTGGTTGGACGGCCTCATTTGCCCTCTATTTAAGAAAGGGCACAGACTGGAGTGCGCCAATTACCGAGGAATAACCCTCCTTAATTCGGCGTACAACAGATTGAGACCGCTTGAAGAGTCCTTCGTCGGCGAATACCAAGCAGGTTTTCGTGAGGGCCAAATAAGACAAATAAGAAAGAATATCTGGTGGAATACATGAAGGAATACCTGGTGGAATATCCAATGGAATTCGTGGGCGAATATAGGAATATAAAAGGAATATGCGAACGATTTCCTGGTGGAATCTTCTTCTTCTTATTGGCATTACATCCCCCACTTGGACATTACTGCCTCGCTGCTTAGTGTTCATTTAGCACTTCCACAGTTATTAATCGCGAGGTTTCTAAGCCAACTTACCATTTTTATATTCGTATATCATGAGGCTAACACGATGATACTTTTATACCCAGGGAAGTCAGGACAATTTCCACCAAACCCAGCCACCCTCAGCATGGTTTTGCTTTATAGCCGCGCATCTTACCGCTAGTCTAAAGAGGCTCCCCTTGCCCTGGTGGAATATATGATAGAATATCTTTAGCAATATTCCAGTGGACTTCCAAGCGGAATATCTGGAGTAATGGACTTCCAAGCGGAATATCTGAAGGAAATCCTGGAGGAATAAAAAAAATACTGGAATATCCAAAGGAATTCCTGAGAGAATATCAGGAGGAACTTCTAGAGTAATATCCGATGAAATTGTTGGACGAATATGCGGTCGAATTCCTAGTGTACAATTGCTAGAATATCCAGTGGACCAATGCCTGGAGGAAAATCCAGCGGAAATTTTAGAGTAAAATCCGCCGGAATTCTTGAAGGACTTCCTGGATGAATATCCGGAGGAATTCCTAGAGAAATATCCGGAAGACTTCCTGGGGGATTTTGTGGATGGATTCCTGAAGTTAAATATGGAGAATTTCCTGGAGGAATATCCAAAAGAATATCTGGATAATTATTCTGAGAAATTCATGGAGGAATATCTGGAAGAAAGTCTGGAGGAATATCTGGAGGAATACCTAAAGGAATATCCAAAGGAATTCTTGGGACAATATCAGAAGGGACTCAGGGAGGAATATCCGAAGGAATTCTTGGACGAATATCCGGACGAATTCCTGGAGGAATATTTGGAGGAATGTTCGGAGGATCTCCTGGAGGAATATCCGAAGGAATTCCTGGAAGAATCTTCAGAGCAATACCTGGAGGAATATCCGGAGGAATGCATGGAGGAATATCCGGAAGACTTCCTGGTGGAATTTTGCGGGGGAAATACGGAGAAATTCCTGGTGGAATATCCGGAGGAGATCCTGGAGGAATATCCGAAAGAATATCTGGAGGAATATTCGAAGGAATTCCTGGAGGAATATCTGGAAGAATTCCTGGAGGAATATCATCTGGAGGAATTCCTTGAGAAATATCCGTAAGAATCTAGAGGAATTCCTGAATGAGAATATCCAAATGAATTCTTGGGAGAATATCAGGAGGGACTCTGGGAGGAATATCCGAAAGAATTCTGGGACGAATCTTTAAGGAATATTTGGAAGAATATTCGGAGGATCTCCAGGACGAATTCAAGGAGGAATATCCGGAGGAATTCCTGGAGAAATACCCGAAGGTTTTTGCACGAATATCCGGACGAATTCCTGGAGGAATATCCGTGATAATATTTGGAGGAATATTCGGCGGATTGTATAGCAATGTTCGGATGAATCTCTGGAGAATAGTTAGAGAAATTCCTGGAGGAGTATCGTGAGGAACTCCTGGAGGAATATACGGACGAATTATTGGAGGAATATGCAGAGGAATTCCTCGATAAAAATACGAGGAATTATTGGTGAAATATCCGGAGGAGTTTCTGGAGGAATATGCGAAGCAATTCTTGGAGGATTATCCAGAGGAATTCATGGAGGTATATCCAAAAGAATTCCTGGAGGAATATTTGGACGAATCCCTGGAGGAATATCCGAATGAAAATCTGGAATTTTTTTTTGAAGGAGTTCCTAGATGAATATCGTACGAGTTCCTGGGGGAATATCCTGAGAAATATCCTGAGGAACATCCGAAGGAATTTCTAGAGGAATATCCAAAGAAATTCCTGGGAGAATATCAGAGGGAACTCCGGGAGGAATATCTAAAGGAACTCTTGAACGATTATCCGGACGAATTCCTGGAGAAATATTTGGAGGAATATTCGGAGGATTTCGTGGAGGAATATCCGAAAAAAAAATTGGGCCGTACATGTACCCCTGGAGTACCTTCATTGGTCCCAGGCGGCACCTCGAAAACAAAAGCGTAATGGTGGATGTATTCCAATTCTGATGAAAAACTTATCGATAAAGTTTTAATCATTTCTAGAAGCTCAGAAGCCTTTTTCAAGAAGCTCGAAAGACTCCTTTTAAGTGGATCGAAAGCTTCCTCCAAAAAAAATCGGAAACCTCCTTCAAAGAGGCTAGAAAGCCTCCTTAAAAAGGCTCGGAAGCCTCCCTTAAAAAGGCCGGGGAAGTCTCCTTTAGAGAGGCCCGGGGAAGCCTCGTTTCAATAAACTCGGTGAGGCCCCGTTTCAAAAGGCTTAGAAGCCTCGTTTTAAGAGGTTAGGAAGCCTCATTTGAAGGGACTCGGAACCCTCTTTCAAGAGGCTCGGAAGCCTCCTTTCAAGAGGCTCGGAAGCCTCCTTTCAAGAGGCTCGGAAGCCTCCTTTCAAGAGGCTCGGAAGCCTCCTTTCAAGAGGCTCGGAAGCCTCCTTTCAAGAGGCTCGGAAGCCTCCTTTCAAGAGGCTCAGAAGCCTCCTTTCAAGAGGCTCAGAAGCCTCCTTTCAAGAGGCTCAGAAGCCTCCTTTCAAGAGGCTCAGAAGCCTCCTTTCAAGAGGCTCAGAAGCCTCCTTTCAAGAGGCTCAGAAGCCTCCTTCCAAGAGGCTCAGAAGCCTCCTTTCAAGAGGCTCAGAAGCCTCCTTTCAAGAGGCTCAGAAGCCTCCTTTCAAGAGGCTCAGAAGCCTCCTTTCAAGAGGCTCAGAAGCCTCTTTTCAAGAGGCTCAGAAGCCTCCTTTCAAGAGGCTCAGAAGCCTCCTTTCAAGAGGCTCAGAAGCCTCTTTTCAAGAGGCTCAGAAGCCTCCTTTCAAGAGGCTCGGAAGCTTCCTTTCAAGAGGCCCGGAAGCCTCCTTTCAAGAGGCTCAAAAGCCTCCTTTCAAGAGGCCTGGAAGCCTCCTTTCAAGAGGCTCGGAAGCCTCCTTTCAAGAGGCTCGGAAGCCTCCTTTCAAGAGGCTCGGAAGCCTCCTTTCAAGAGGCTCGGAAGCCTCCTTTCAAGAGTCTCGGAAGCCTCCTTTCAAGAGGCTCGGAAGTCTCCTTTCAAGAGACTCGGAAGCCTCCTTTCCTCGGACCCTCATCACAGGTATTTTCATAAGGTATTTCCAAACAAATTTCAAATGTGTTTCTGAAATAATTCAAATCGAAATACCAAAGAAATTCTAAAAGAAATTTTTGAAGGCGTTATAATTCCTTACATACGTGAAGAACAATTTCTTTATTTTCTGAAGTATTAAATGTCTTGTTGGTTTTTTTTAATAAATATTTTTATGTTTTTCCGAGCATACATTGTAAAGGAAAGGATCATCTAGAAGCCACACTTTTTTGACGCCGGACTTCGTCTGTCTTTTCTATACTGGGATACACTTCCCTTCTTCGTTCATAGGAAAAATAACTAAAATGTTGACGCTATCATGTTATTACCAATTCCTTCAATTTCAAAAAGTGAAACTGATGTTGTTTTATTTTATTTTTCTTTATTTTTTTTTATTTTATTTTATTTCATCTGACAAAAAATGTCTTAATGAAATAGGGATGGGGAAAAGCCTATTTGAGATAGCGATGTGCTGTACTGAAAGAGGCATAAAAACCCCATATCTTTTAACAAACATTACAAAAGCTGGTTCGACATATACATAACAGATTAAAACTACAAATACAATATAAAAATAAGAATGGTCTCAGTGTTAAAATAAATGCATCTTTAGATTCATCGTCCAGTACTGATTCCGTTGCGTAACATACGCACCAGCCGTAGTTGGAAGGCGTTGGGCGTGGAGTTGAAGCCGAAGGCACTGTAGTACTCATTGAAGCGTAATGACATGTAGCGAACAGGATCGTGCAAAGTGTGAAGTGTTTAGAAGTAGTTCTAATGAGTGAATGCCTCTATAAATGAAAACTATTATAATTAAGGGGCCGTACACATATTACGTGAGCACTTATGGGGGGAGAGGGGGTCGTCAATAACATACATTCCATATAAATAAAAATTCATTTGTATGGAAGGCTTAAGACCAATGGAGAGAAAAAAAGTGTCGGTGATTTATTATGTTCAATTATTCCTGTATGTATTGAAGATACAACATTCCAAATTAATTTAGCCACGTTGATACTGTCAGTGTTAGAGATAGTATTGTTTCGTTTGATTTGAAAAGGATCCCTCTCGCAAACTCGACATTAAACCAAACTGAGCTGGAAACAGCTCATTAGCTTCAAATTGAGATTTAGTCACGCACGCACCCACCCTCCCTGATTGTACGTTGGTACGTTTCCGCTCTTCAACTGGTTTGAGAACATTACGTATGAACCTATCAACCGCTCTAATATTGATATACTCCTCCATCTTTTGAGTTTGATGACAACAAGGCTGCTGAGACGCAATCGAGTGACACTTTTTTGTATAGACATATACGTCTGATAGACACGAGAAAGCCTTGAGGAATGGCATTAAAACATCGTTCACAGTAACTCATAATCATACTCCAACTCCCTACGTGTTAAGCCCTCTGTACACCTCCCGTGAACATGAACATGAACAAGAGGTGAGAAAGAGCGATAATTTCACAGTGAACATCGTCGTGGACAATCGAGTCTAGTTGGAAGTGTTGAATTATTGCCCACGAATGCAGGCAGCAAGTAAGTGTGCAGTAGTAAACGAAGAAATTAAAATGAAACATATTGTCGCATATATGTATATGAATTATTTGAGTGGGTAATCTAAGGAACGATGTTGATCAAGTTATTTAATTTTAATCGTAATTTTCGTTGAAATATTCGGGAATTTTGTTATGAAAAGTCAGTAGTTACATATACTTAATGATTTTTGAATGGCAAATTTTCAACTGTGCTATCAAATGTATACATTTTGCACCGTTCAAAGTTGAATTAACAAGTTCCGGTGGTCAATTAACCTGAATCCAAATATTATCTTTCGACTGGTATGCATCAAAGGAGAGAACAACACATTTTGTTAAATTATCTATATAATTCTGTACAGGTCATTACAAAATGTATAAACAAATTGGGCCATACAGAATTGCTAGATTTTTCTATGTACAAGAATGTTGGCCTATATTTTTAATGATTTTCTTCGAAATGTATAAATATTAATTTATCAAATATTCGTTGAATGAAATAAGGCCGTTACAAATATTTAATTTAAATTATGTCCTACTGGTCTTCGAAAGGTTAAGGGGGAGATAATAAAAAATAAACATTAAAATGGAAAAAAAATCAATAAAACTCCTCGGATTTGTTAAAGAATCTTTTGAAAATCCTTAAAATTGCCCGAATTTTTTTTGTTGCCCCCTCAAAATATTATTTTTGGGCAAAAAAACCGAGGGGGGGGGGACATAATTGGTTTTGAATATTTGTATCGGCCTAATATTAGATAAATAAATTGATAATGCAATTGAAATATGAAGCAATTTGTAATGCAAATCTACTGAACAGAGAGATACGAAAATAAAAATAAATGAGATCGAAAGTAATCACTCATGAACTCGTGAGGATGCGAACGCAGCGTTTTGTCGATGATGGTTTTATTTAACTCTAGCGAGTTTGACTAGTTCTGGTAAACCTACCCACATGTAATTCACATGATCACAAGAAAATACGAATGTACGAAAAGAGAAGTAATTTCTTCAAATTCTAGTGACTCAGTGCTCAATATCTAGTAACTTCTATCCCATTTGAACGATTGATTTTGACATGTAGTAACAAGTTTAATTTGATGAGGAATTATTATATTTTTTATACTTTTGCTAGATATCATTTTTGGCTTACATTTGTTAAATACTTTTCTTTATCACATTATTTTTTTTTAAATTTATTATTCATTTGTTCGAATAGTGTTAATTAATGTTTGAATATTTGACCAGAGCTCGCCAATAAAAAATCCCAATTTTTGCTCAAGTTTTGGTGTATGAAAATCAATTGATCACATATCGTATCGTATATAATTGTTGTGCTTACTATTGAAAGTCTTAATATGCATTTAACAACATTTGCTGTGCTAAGATTTTGTTGATAGTCATTATCTAAGTTATGTAAATAAGTCACAATAAGTCACTTTCTAGAGTTTTCATGGAACTCATGTTTTCTGATTTTCAAATAAACGCCATTACTGAATAAATTCATATAGGGCAACTGCTCCTTGAATTCATACCATGTACCCAAATCAATACCATTCGAAAACAAAGAATCGGTGCGCAAATTGTTTTATTTTCCATTTTTGTGATTTTTTCAGCAGCAGGATTACAACAAAACACGACACAAATTGAGCATAAATTGCCTGTTTCGCGAATGTTATTGATATAGGAGCATGTTATTATTAATGGAACAGATACCCTATACCTAATCACAAACATTTTGAATAATAATTATTATTAATATTTGTACCTCGTGGACGGTCATAACGCAAAGAGCATACGAGCATGTGTGTACAAAAAAAAACAAGGGCGGACTGACAGGCAGGATGAAAACGTCAGAGAGGCAATCTACACATCTTGTTAGATTCTTCATTCTCCCTGTATCGCTGTGGTGTATATGGCGTATATGGTGTAAATATCAGAGAGGAGAGAAGCTTTCTCTGGTGAATTCAGGTAAAAAAATTCCACGGAGCTCGTTCACGTTCGAATGGCAAAAGCATTCTGAAAATCTGTTCACCGTGAACGACAGAGACGATGCGCAAGCATTTCAGAAGCATATCAAATGATTCAGCAGTAGCCTAATAGGCAAAGTAGAAAAAGTATGGCTAAGCATTTATAACGAATATCGCTAAGACTTTGAATAAACAAATGAAACAATAAATAAATAAATAACTTGAAATTAATGGGTTGATAAATTAAAAAATGAACAATCGATTAAATTACAAAATTATTGATTTGAAAAACTAATAAATGGATAAATTTTTAGATTAATAAATTCAGAAATAAATAAATCAATAAATTATTGAATCAATAAAAAATAATAAATAATAAATATAATAGAATAATAAAAAAATAAATAGTAGAATTATAAATATATATATTTCATAATAAAGAAGTTTATAAACTTATAATAATAAATTATTAAATTAGCAAATTGATAAATAAATAAAATAAATAAATTCATAAATCAATGAAATAATAAATTAATAAATGGATGAATAAAAAAAAGATGAATTAATCAATTAATAATTAAAAAAATACTAAACTTCCGCTGCAAGCATAACTGTCCAATATTTACAAGATTTGCTATCTATATGGGAAAGTTATGCTTTTATGAGCAGTGAATTAATAAATTAAAAAAAACTAATAAATCAAAAATCTAATATATCAACAACAAAAAATAATAAATCAATAAATTAATTTTAAAAACCTAGTAAATCAGCGACTCAATAAATAAGCAAATGTACAAATTATAATTTATGATCAATAATAATGGTGTTGTAAAAACACACGAAAAAAAATGATATTTTCCTTCATTGCACACAAGGTTTCAAAAGAGGAAAAAATAATAACTTTTTTTACGGACGACTTACAGAAGAGATGGAGCGCTTATTCAAATTTTCCAAAAAAAATTAAGAATCAAGGACGTGGAATACTTCTGTATGTAGTTATGAGGCTCGCTTTGCCCTAATATCCCATGCATCACGAGTTTACATATTTTTGTCATTTTGTCTTTAGGACATTGCTCTTAATTGTGTTTATCTCTTCACTGTGGATCGACAGAAGGGTACTACCTACATATATTTTGCTGGTAAAAGTTGAAAATTGAAGGGATTTTGTTGTTTAATAAGCGTCAATATGCATTTTATTTCAATTTTTCGGCCGCGTCGATTTAAGATCGTCACAAAGCAAATTGTCGCCGAAATCGTCGCCAGCAAACATGGCCATAAGATCTGTTAGATCAACTGTGAACAAAATTGTTTGATTTCAATAATCAGATTATTTCCAGCAATTGAGTACTTTTTTTTGCATGTTTTAATTATTTGGCTTTGCATTAACACACATTTAAATTAAAGATATTGGCGACGATTTTAAAGGTGCAAAAAAGTGATCGATGCGTTTTGTTACCAGCGAAACTGACAATACTATTAATTTAAATGATATTTGCCAATGATATAATGAAAATAACGAATAATCATATATTTCATTGAATGTATTGAATTATAGGGGACTTTGGGGTCATACAAGTCTCAAAGATCATTAAATATATTTTTTGCAAAATAGAATAACTTTTTCACGGACGACTCACAGAGGAGAATAAGGGCTTATTCAAAGGAAATTTTCAAAGAAATTCAATGAGTGATTTTTTATAGACGCAGGATACTACTGTATGTAGTTATTGAGCTCGTTTTACTTCAATGTCCCATAAATCAAAATTTTTCATTTTTTCGTCCTTTTATCTATAAAATATTGTACTAAAATTGCATTTTCCATTTTGCATCAAAATTGCGTGGATCCTCAAAAAGTACTATGCATATTTTATTGGTAAAAGTTGGAAATTAAAGTGATTTTGGGGTAAAATAATCATCAAAGCGCATTTTTGAGAATTTATTTTTAATATAAAATAAGCTTCTGAGCTTGTTTGACCTCAAAACCCCTGGAATTTTTCAATGAATATACGAACATTTGTTATTTTCATAGTATAATTGACAAATTATCATTGAATTAATATTACTCCATAATTTTTTAACTCACAATTACTGAGCTTTATAATTTCATAGAGGAATTTGGGCGAAAAGGCATAAGAAAATAATATTTCCGATCTCATCCTATCTATTGTCACATCGACCCTCAAATAATATGATAACTCTTGTCTAGTTGTGCAATCGGGTATGGTTTGGAAATGTTCGGCATCGGCTCTATTCAAAAGTATTTTAAAATCGTGTTTTATCCAATAAATCAAAAAACAAAACATTTGCGAAATGATTTAGTTCTTTAGTTATTGTTTCACAAACATTTATCAATATCTGTATAACATTTTTGGACAATTATATCAACAATTATTTGTAAATATGATTCATTTTTACAGAATACATGAAAGTTCGCATAAAATGCACTTTGATGCCTATTTTACCCCTGAATTCCATAAATTTCTAATTTTTACCATATTTAGTGCCCCTCTATGGATCATTGGAGCGGGCTTGGTAGTCATATGGCTACTGCTTCTGCCTCATACGCAGGAGGTCGTGGGTTCAATCCCAGGTCCGTTCCATTCTCCTACTTTGTATCTTTCTCTTTATTTCTCATGTTCTAGCAATCGCTAGAACTGGAAATGGACTTCCATACCGTTTCCATTACTATTCCTATACCTTCAACTGGAGTATTCTAACAGTAATCTGCTAGAATTGGAAATGAACTATAGAGCTCGTTTCCTACATCCAATTAGAAATTCCATCAGTTACCTTCTCCTATTTATCACATTGGCAGCTCGTTAACCAAGACGGACCTCTGCCTCTCCAACCTAACCCAAAAATTCCAACAAATTCCGCATGAGCTCGTGGCAAGTGCAGAGGTATATTCGGCTTGCAGTGGGCGAGTGATTGCATCATCATTTCCTCCCCCTTCCCTACATTGACTTGCATTCTGACGTGGCAGGCGCCAGTATGACCTAACAAATGAGATCACCAGTACTTGCACATTGAAGATGTGTGTTAGTCCCAAGCAAACATCTGTTGGTTCCCTGTACAAGAACAGCTGATCTGGTCATAATGGAGTAGCAACTACGAGCAGTCAATCAAGCTCAAGCTCAAGCTCTAGCTATTTAGTGCCCCTCTGATGAACACAATTTTAGAGCAATTTCCTAAAGATAAAATGACAAAAAAAGAAAACTCGTGATATATGGTACATTGGGGCAAAACATGCACAATATCTACATACATACAGAAGTGTTCCACGTTCAATGAAACAGCACTCACTGAATTTTCTTGGAAAATTCCCTTTCGAATAAGCCCTTGATTTCTTCTATAAATTGCTCGTAAAGAAAGTTAAAAAAAGTTCGAAATCGGGTTTTCGCAGTGTGCATTGGCTCTACATTCCACTGAAACTTGGCGTACCTTTAACTTAGTGTTCTATTGGCATTTCTGTCAATCGCATAAGTATGTATCTTGTGTGGCAAGTAAAATGGATACACTATACACTGGAAGGGAGCCGATAATGTTTCCAACCCGCAAACATTCTAGGTCGGACCGAGCATCGAACTCGCCATTTGGGTTGGGAATCCTACGCTTTTGCTCGCAAGGCTAACTGGAGACCCGTATAAATTAATATAATTTAATAAAATATAAATTAACTATTACATTTAATATAAATTATGAAATAAAAAAATAATAAATAAAATAATAAATACAATGGTTTCAAGTTAGCCTTGTCAGCAAAGGCGGAGTATTATCGATTTTCGTTGCGGCCTTAAGGATTTTTTTTGGATCTTCGGGCATTCTTAACTCACTGGACATAGCGTATCTTTGTACTTGCCACATAAGACACATATCCATGCAATTGACGGGCACAGAAATAGAAACATCAAATAATAACTGTGGAAATGTTAATGGAACATTGAGTAAAGGAACTAGAAAAAGAAAAATAATGAATATTTTTTTATGAATGAAGTAAACTATCTATGAAAATATAAATTTTTCGATTGAATATACGAATGATTGAAGTATTAAAATAAAACATATTTAAAAAGAAAAAATAATATTAACAAATAATAAAAAAGAAACACAATTCATTTATGAGAAACTACTGAGTTAGTTTCCTTCCGACCAAACCGATACGAGGGCGACAGCGACACACAAAAGCAGGAACCCACCCGAAACCGATTCAACGAGAACAGTAAACACTCTCGGTCGATGTGAACTCCCAATCAAAATCAATCTCTTCTCCTTGTATTTTTGAATTCACCACAGCTCCACGTTCATGTTCACCGTCGCGTTTACACTTGCGGTGAGTTCACCGCAGATACGATTTCACGATGATTTCACAGGCATGACCGTGGAATGCTCATAAATCTGATATTATTGATATTTTTAATGCTTTTATGCATCTCACTACTAAATGTAGCATCTGCCTTTCATTTGAACATGATTCCCTCACGATTTGAGTATGTATCAAGAAGTTATTATCGAAAAACAGTTTGTTCACGTTCACGTTCACGGGAGGTGTAAAATGCGCTTTAACACGAACTCAGATCCTTGGCATCTCCAAATTTCTCTCTTCTACCCATGAGCCGAAGTTTGACATTTTAGTTTATTATTTTCACCTCGCCTACAGACGCATGCTATGATGTCATGTAAAGCGTCGCCTTCGGCGATTGATTTTCCCAACGTCAAATGCTAAAGTGGTTGACTGCTAGCGCCTCTATAGGCAGTATCGCGCAAAATAAGTTTTGAACGATGCATTGAATTTAAGTGTTACGTCTGTTTGTCTGTGCAAATAGCATAAATTGATCTCCAATGATATTTTAGTGCGAAATATTGATATTGACGTTTGATTTTTTATCTCTTACATCAATCATGTCCTTATCTCATTCGCTGTTTAATCAACATCGGATATTATTCGAGCTTTTCGAAAGAAAATCAGGTAACACGATGTAAACACAAATGTTCAAGCTCGGAACACTCAAGAAAATTGGTCCAATTAGTAACGGAAAAGCAGCATTATCTAAGGTGCAAATCATAGTAAGCTCTGCGCTTGATCAGTTGTGTTCTGTGCAGGCATTCATGCCAACTTGATGCTCTGCTACGGCCTAATCGCTGATGCTTTCTAGATCGTTGAAATTTAGCGTTCGTTGATTCAATGTTTAAAGATCTTCATCGCTCACCAATGGGAGCCAACTGAGCGAGACAAATCACTTGGTAACCTAACAATGAGTGTTGTTACCACACGCTGTTAAAAAAAATCGTTTCAGACATAAGGAAAAAGTCCGCAATGAGAATTTAACTCTGATACATTGCATGGGAGGCTTTGATAATTTTTCTGCTCCTTCCCAGCAACTTGAAGCCAGAGGGAATAAAGCAGATCACCTGATTTGTTTTGATTTTATTCTAGTAGAGCAAGCGTAGTCGTAGCTTCCCTGGAAACCATACCAAGTTTGGCTTGGCGAACTCTGTTGCTCGTTGTTTACGCAGCAACGATCGCTCATAATCGTTGTTTGATATCCATCTGAGCAAGGCTGTTCACTCACTGGCATAGGATGCTATGATTGAATTAGATCAATGCTCGGCCGCTTCACTCATGCTTTCAATGACTGGTTCTGTGTTTCTGGCAGTATATTTTCGCTAATTTGTTTCTATGTATAACAGAGGTTTATTACCTGAATCTAATCTTCCATAAGATTGCTCAGTAGAAGCATACGTACTAGAACGCTAGTGACGCTGTAGTCATTTAAATTATTTTGTCAAATTTTGCTTCAACAAGCTTCAATTGGAAAACAGGAAATGGTTGAAACCAAATGTGCTGGATGCACATAACCAATTTACTCAAGGACTGTGTCCGAATACGTTTCGTCTTTGACTCATCAGTACAGAGCAGTGCAACATGCACCGGCTCAGTAGACGTAATGTCTAATGATAATACCAACTGTAGTATTATACCAAGTAAACGACTGCGTAGAAGACCTTCTTGTCACACTAAAACGGGTCTAGTGTGTCGACGCTGTGTCGTTCTGATGAGATCACAACAAGATCGAAACTTGAGGCGGCTTTCTGGCCTACCACAGATTGTGGAAAACAGGAAATGGTTGAAACCAAATGTGCTGGATGCACATAACCAATTTACTCAAGGACTGTGTCCGAATACGTTTCGTCTTTGACTCATCAGTACAGAGCAGTGCAAGATGCATGTATTCAGACACAGTCCTTGAGTAAATTGGTTATGTGCATTCCAACATTTGACTGCCATTTCCTATTTTCAATCTGATAGAAAACCGTCAAAACTATCAGAACAAACGACCTCGAACACAATCCTGAAAACTTCTAATTGCCAAAATTTATGCATCATTTATGCATTATGCAAATTTATGCATCATGTTGTAGTGCATGTTTTGTTTCATCACCAACATCGGTTTGACATTTGTAGTACCGGTACTTTGGCTGTCAGGTTGAAGTAACCTAGATGTTAGTCACGCGAACAGGAGCGACAATAGCAATCTAATAATTTTGAATCAACTGGTTGCTCCTACCCATGGCCACAACGAGAGAGAGAGTTAACAGTGGCTGGGCAATAGGTCAATCTCTCAACCACACCATAAATATATTTCACTGTTTTCCCAATTGAGCACAGACATTTTTACTTGAGCGAATTTCTTTCCATATATGTAAAAGATTAAACAAATGCTTTTTAAAAATCCCAAAAGACTTGTCATACTCGAGTTGACTATCAATGATTTCTATATTGACCACTGTTAGCTACATTCATGACCATTCGAGTATATTTATTGACCCATTTTGATTCATGCGACGTTTATTGTGTAACTAACAACCCGGCATAAAAAATGCAATCATTTCCCATATTTCCGTGTCGTTTCCTTCCTATATATGACCAGACCACATAAACTTCTACGCATCAAACTGTTGTAACCGGAGGAGCACCCACCGACTGCTCGGGTCTACTATCGCCCGAAAGGCTCAGATTCCGACCATCATCCCCCGCAGCAGTCTGTAATGAATGTGCGAGGTGTATATGAGAAAAATGTCACCATTTATCACCAAAGTGAGAAATGCGAGTCACACCCACAGTCAGCGGATTTTTTTCCCCCACCATCCTTTGTTGAGCAACAGCAAAACGCAGCTCGGCAATAGCACCAGCAGCCCAGTAGCAGTGCAATGGCGCGTTCGCGCCCAGGAAGTGCTTCCCCGATGAAAGAATATCTCACCGACCAACAACGGCGACGGCGACTATGGTCTGATACCTACAAAGTAGGTATTGCACTAAATTGCCACCGGAAGCCACCTAACGAGAAAGTGCAATTTGACGCTAGGACCAGTAAAACCCGCACCGGCAACAGCTGCGTCATTCCTCACTGCCCGGCGATCATCCACGCGGTTATCCAAAACGGCTGAAACTGGGTAGTTTTTTTTGAAACCTGAGAATTGCTCCGATTTATTCCAATTAGTTGTAGAAATTCAATGGTACAAATCATGTCTCTCATACAGAGATATATTTATCCAAAGTTTGATATTGATTTTAATCTAAAATTCACGAAAAGAAAACAAATTATCAGATCTTGTGGTTAACTTGACGTGACTAAACCTTATTTACAGTTATTGCAGTTCTGCATACATTTTTGACATATTCAAAATTGTTAGATTCTAAAACAATAAATGTGAGGTTCTTAAAGAAATTGTATAAAAAGCTTGCGATATTTGTTAAAGAAGCGAAATTCCATACAGATTTTTCAATGTTATTATACAGAATTGTTAAAAAATCTGACATCAACTAAGCGTAAATTTAGCGCAACGAGTTGGTTGGAGCACTAAAACACTGTTTCAAACATCGAAGCTCTTTAAAAATCGACCCTGTTCAATTTTCCGAAAAATTACTAAAAATTACAAACATTGATCATTGAATGGATATCTGACTCCAAGAATAGATGGTTCCACTTTCATTTCCTCTGGGTCGCTGTGCATTCGACGAAGATGCTGGCAAATTGAACGGTATGCAAATTGTTACATGAGAAATTGCTCTCCAAAGTAGGAAGCTGTTTTGCTGACTATGCGGGTGGATGTTTAGATGCAAAAAAAAACAGCCTGAACTCGAGTATGGCTCAATGTGCGATACGTTTCAGTTTTCCGTCTGAGTGGAAAATCTTCTTCAGCTTTATGGCTCCTCGTCATGTTACCTACGCACAAACGAAACATCACGCTGTGGGAAATTGATCACTTTTAAATAATTTGATGGATCAGGATGCAATCCACAGTTGGGCTAATATTGCCGAGCCAATGTAATATCAATATCCATCTAATAGTCTATCTATCTAATAGCCTATTCAGATTACGCCATTTTATGATAATAAATATCATGAAAAAAGAGTAATTTGATGCCAATTCCCAAACATTCAATTTTCTTTCTAACATTTGACACGATAATTATCTCAATAAATGGCGGAGTCTGAATAGACTATAAGGATCGATATCGCAACTTCTCAATTAAATACAATTAATGGAATCAGTCACGAACACTTGTTGTTCGATACTACATTTATAAACTAACTACATGTAGGGTGGAGCGAAATCGTTAATCGCTTGAAAAATAAACCGCGTACGCATGGTTGTTTGTAAATCTTATCTGATTGAACGAAAATACTGCGGTGAGGCCTGTGGAAAAACTTTGGAAGAACCACACGTCAGTGGCGTAGCCACGGGGTGGTTTTGAACATACCCCCCCCCCCCCACCCCAGAGACAACATTTTCAGAAGAA